>NW_028227278.1:10396855-10427805 GCF_978045245.1 Mus caroli | reverse complement strand
ACACTTGTAGGACCTCCAATATGGTGAAAAACCCTGAAAAAGTCGAAAAATGAGAAAATTACAGTGTAGGACATGGAATATGGTGAGAAATCCTGAAAAAGTCAAAAATGAGAAAATCACGCAGTAGGTCCTGGAATTTGGTGAGAAACACTGAAAAAGTCTAAAATAAGAAAATCACACTGTAGTACCTGGAATATGGTGACAAACCCTGAAAATGTCAAAAAATGAGAAAATCACACTGTAGGACTTGGAATATGGTGAGAAACCCTGAAAAAGTCAAAAAATGAGAAAATCACGCAGTAGGAGCTGGAATATGGTGAGAAACCCTGAAAAAGTCAAAAAATGAGAAAATCACACTGTAGGACCTGGAATATGGTGAGAAACCCTGAAAAAGTCGAAAAAAGAGAAATACACACTCTAGGACTTGGAATATGATGAGAAACCCTGAAAAAGTCAAAAAATGAGAAATCACACAGTAGTACCTGGAATATGGTGAGAAACCCTGAAAAAGTCTAAAAATGAGAAAATCACACAGTAGGACCTGCAATATGGTAAGAAACACTGAAACAGTCAAAAAATAAGAAAATCAAACTTGTAGTACCTGCAATATGTTGAGAAACCCTGAAAAATTCCAAAAATGAGAAAATCACACTGTAGGATTTGGAATATGATGAGAAACCCTGAAAAAGTCGAAAAATAAGAAAATCACACTTGTAGGACCTCCAATATGGTGAAAAACCCTGAAAAAGTCGAAAAATGAGAAAATCACAGTGTAGGACCTGGAATATGGTGAGAAACCCTGAAAAAGTCGAAAAATGAGAAAATCACGCAGTAGGTCCTGGAATTTGGTGAGAAACACTGAAAAAGTCTAAAATAAGAAAATTACACTGTAGTACCTGGAATATGGTGACAAACCCTGAAAAAGCCTTTAAATGAGAAAATCACACTGTAGGACATTGAATATGGTGAGAAACCTTGAAAAAGTCAAAAAATGAGAAACAACACTGTAGTAAAAGGAATATGGTGATATAATCTGAAAAAGTCGAAAAATTAGAAAAATCACAGTCTAGGACTTGGAATATGATAAGAAACCCTGAAAAAGTCAAAAAATGAGAAAATCACACTGTAGGACTTGGAATATGATGAGAAACACTGAAAAAGTAAAAAAATGAGAAAATCACACAGTAGGACCTGGAATATGGTGAGAAACCCTGAAAAAGTCTTAAAATGAGAAAATCACACAGTAGGACCTGCAATATGTTGAGAAACACTGAAAAATCTAAAAATGAGAAAATCACACTGTAGGACCTGGAATATGGTGAGTAACTCTGAAAAAGTCGAAAAAAAAGAAATTCACACTTGTAGGACCTGCAATATGGTGAGAAACACTGAAAAAGTCAAAACATGAGAAAATTACACTGTAGGACCTGGAATATGTTGAGAAACACTTTAAAAGTCGAAAAAAGAGAAAATCACCCTCTAGGACATGGAATATGATGAGAAAACCTGAAAATGTCAAAAAATGAGAAAATAACACTGTAGTACCTTGAATATGGTGAGAAAAACACTGAAAAAGTCTAAAAATGAGAAAATCACACAGTAGGACCTGGAATATGGTGAGAAACCCTGAAGCAGTCGAAAAATAAGAAAATCAAATTTGTCATATCTGCAATATGGTGAGAAACCCTGAAAAAGTCAAAAAATGAGAAAAATACACTGAAGGAGCTGGAATATGGTGAGAAACCCTGAAAAAGTCAAAAAATAAGAAATTCACACTTGTAGGACCTGCAATAGGGTGAGAAATTCTGAAAAAGTCGAAAAATGAGAAAATCACACTGTAGGACTTGGAATATGGTGAGAAACCCTGAAAAAGTCGAAAAATGAGAAAATCACGCAGTAGGACTTGGAATATTGTGAGAAAACGTGAAAAAGTCTAAAAATGAGAAAAATACACTGTAGGAGCTAGAATATGGTGAGAAAACCTGAAAAAGTCGAAAAATAAGAAACTCACACTTGTTTGACCTTCATTATGGTGAGAAACCCTGAAAAAGTTGAAAAATGAGAAAATCACACTGTAGGACCTGGAATATGGTGAGAAACCCTGAAAAAGTCAAAAAATGAGAAAATCACACTATAGAACTTGGAATATGATGAAAAACCCTGAAAAAGTCGAAAAATGAGAAAATCACACTGTAGAAGATGGAATATGGTGAGCAACCGTGAAAAAGTCAATAATTAGAAAAATCACACTCTAGGACTTGGAATATGATGAGGAACCCTGAAAAAGTCGAAAAATGAGAAAATCACACTGTAGTACCTGGAATGTGTTGAGAAACCCTGAAAAAGTCTTAAAATGAGAAAAATCACACTGTAGGACCTGGAATATGGTGAGAAACTCTGAAAGAGTCGAAAAAAGAGAAAATCACACTCTAGGACTTGGAATATGATGATATACCCTGAAAAAGTCAAAAAAATGAGAAAATCACACTGTAGTACCTTGAATATGGTGAGTAAACACTGAAAAACTCTAAAAATGAGAAAATCACACAGTAGGACGTGCAATACGGTGAGAAACACTGAAAAAGTCAAAAAATGAGAAAATCACACTATAGGATTTGGAATATGATGAGAAACCGTGAAAAAATCAAAAAAATGAGTATAATACACTGTAGGAGCTGGAATATGATGAGAAACCCTGAAAAAGTCGAAAAATAAGAAAATCACACTTGTAGGACCTCCAGTAGGGTGAAAAACCCTGAAAAAGTCGAAAAATGAGAAAATTACAGTGTAGGACATGGAATATGGTGAGAAACCCTGAAAAAGTCAAAAATGAGAAAATGACGCAGTAGGTCCTGGAATTTGGTGAGAAACACTGAAAAAGTCTAAAATAAGAAAATCACACTGTAGTACCTGGAATATGGTGACAAACCCTGAAAAAGTCAAAAAATGAGAATATTACACTGTAGGACCTGGAATATGTTGAGAAACCCTTTAAAAGTCGAAAAAAGAGAAAATCACCCTGTAGGACTTGGAATAAGATGAGAAAACCTGAAAAAAGTCTCAAAATGAGAAAATAACACTGTAGTACCTTGAATATGGTGAGTAAACACTGAAAAAGTCTAAAAATGAGAAAATCACACAGTAGGACCTGCAATATGGTGAGAAACACTAAAAAAGTCAAAAAATGAGAAAATTACACTGTAGGACCTGGAATATGGTGAGAAACCCTGAAGCAGTCGAAAAATAAGAAAATCAAATTTGTCATATCTGCAATATGGTGAGAAACCCTGAAAAAGTCAAAAAATGAGAAAAATACACTGAAGGAGCTGGAATATGGTGAGAAACCCTGAAAAAGTCAAAAAATAAGAAATTCACACTTGTAGGACCTGCAATATGGTGAGAAACCCTGAAAAAGTTGAAAAATGAGAAAATCACACTGTAGGACTTGGAATAAGATGAGACACCCTGAAAAAGTCAAAAAATGAGAAAATCACCCTGTAGGACTTGGAATAAGATGAGAAACCCTGAAAAAGTTGAAAAATGAAAAAAATCACACTGTAGAAGATGGAATATGTTGAGCAATCCTGAAAAAGTCAAAAAATGAGAAAAATAACACTGTGGAACCTGGAATATGGTGAGAAACTCTGAAAAAGGCGAAAAATTAGAAAAATCACTCTCTAGGACTTGGAATATGATGAGAAACCCTGAAAAAGTCAAAAATTGAGAAAATCACACTGTAGGACTTGGAATATGATGAAAAACCCTGAAAAAGTCAAAAAATTTGAAAATCACACTGTAGAAGATGGAATTTGGTGAGTAACCCTGAAAAAGTCAATAATTAGAAAAATCACACTCTAGGACTTGGAATATGATGAGGAACCCTATAAAAGTCGAAAAATGAGAAAATCACACTGTAGTAGCTGGAATATGGTGAGAAACACAGAAAAAGTCTCAAAATGAGAAAATCACACATTAGGACCTGCAATATGGTGATAAACACTTAAACAGTCAAAAAATAAGAAAATCAAACTTGTAGTACTTGCACTATGGTGAGAAACCCTGAAAATTTCCAAAAATGCGAAAATCACACTGTAGGATTTAGAATATGATGAGTAACCGTGAAAAAGTCAAAAAATGAGAAAAATACACTGTAGAAGCTGGAATATGGTAAGAAACCCTGAAAAAGTCAAAAAATAAGAAAATCACACTTGTAGAACCTCCAATATGGTGAGAAACCCTGAAAAAGTCGAAAAATGAGAAAATCACACTGTAGGACCTGCAATAGGGTGAGAAACACTGAAAAAGTCTTAAAATGTGAAAATCATACTTTAGGACTTGGAATAAGATGAGAAACCCTGAAAAAGTCGAAAAATGAGAAAATCACACTGTAGTACCTGGAATATGTTGAGATACCCTGAAAAAGTCTTAAAATGAGAAAATCACACTATAGGACCTGGAATATGGTGAGAAACTCTGAAATAGTCGAAAAAAGAGAAAATCACACTCTAGGACTTGGAATATGATGAGAAACCCTGAAAAGGTCAAAAAAATGAGAAAAGTACACTGTAGTACCTGGAATATGGTGAGAAACCATGAAAAAGTCTAAAAATGAGAAAATCAAACAGTAGGACCTGGAATATGGTGAGAAACCCTGAAAGATAGAAAAATAAGAAAATCAAACTTGTAGTACCTGCAATATGGTGAGAAACCCTGAAAACGTCAAAAAAGGAGAAAATCACAATATAGGACTTGGAATAAGATGAGAAACCGTGAAAAAGACAAAAAATGACAAAAATACACGGTAGGAGCTGAAATATGGTGAGCAACCCTGAAAAATTCAAAAAATGAGAAAAATCACAATGTAGAACCTGGAATATGGTGAGAAATTCTGAAAAAGACTAAAAATTAGAAAAATTACACCTAGGACTTGGAATATGATGAGAAGCCCTGAAAAAGTCGAAAAATGAGAAAAATCACACAATAGGACCTGCAATATGGTGAGAAACACTGAATCAGTCGAAAAATAAGAAAATCAAACTTGTAGTACCTGCAATATGGTGAGAAACCCTAAAAAATTCCAACAATGAGAAAATCACACTGTAGGATTTGGAATAAGATGAGAAACCGTGAAAAAATAAAAAAAATGAGAATAATACACTGTAGGAGCTGGAATATGATGAGAAACACTGAAAAAGTCGAAAAATAAGAAAATCACACTTGTAGGACCTCCAATATGGTGAAAAACCCTGAAAAAGTCGAAAAATGAGAAAATTACAGTGTAGGACATGGAATATGGTGAGAAATCCTGAAAAAGTCAAAAATGAGAAAATCACGCAGTAGGTCCTGGAATTTGGTGAGAAACACTGAAAAAGTCTAAAATAAGAAAATCACACTGTAGTACCTGGAATATGGTGACAAACCCTGAAAATGTCAAAAAATGAGAAAATCACACTGTAGGACTTGGAATATGGTGAGAAACCCTGAAAAAGTCGAAAAATGAGAAAATCACGCAGTAGGAGCTGGAATATGGTGAGAAACCCTGAAAAAGTCAAAAAATGAGAAAATCACACTGTAGGACCTGGAATATGGTGAGAAACCCTGAAAAAGTCGAAAAAAGAGAAAATCACACTCTAGGACTTGGAATATGATGAGAAACCCTGAAAAAGTCAAAAAATGAGAAATCACACAGTAGGACCTGCAATATGGTGAGAAACCCTGAAAAAGTCGAAAAATGAGAAAATCACACTGTAGGACTTGGAATAAGATGAGAAACCCTGAAAAAGTCAAAAAATGAGAAAATAACACTGTAGTACCTTGAATATGGTGAGTAAACACTGAAAAAGTCTAAAAATGAGAAAATCACACAGTAGGACCTGCAATATGGTGAGAAACCCTGAAAAAGTCGAAAAATGAGAAAATCACACTGTAGGACTTGGAGTAAGATGAGAAACCCTGAAAAAGTCAAAAAATGAGAAAATCACACTGTAGGACCTGGAATATGGTGAGAAACCCTGAAAAAGTCGAAAAAAGAGAAAATCACAGTCTAGGACTTGGAATATGATGAGAAACCCTGAAAAAGTCAAAAATTGAGAAAATCACACTGTAGGACCTGGAATATGGTGAGAAACCCTTAAAAAGTCTTAAAAAGAGAAAATCACACTCTAGGACTTGGAATATGATGAGAATCCCTGAAAAAGTCAATAAATGAGAAAATCACACAGTAGTACCTGGAATATGGTGAGAAACCCTGAAAAATTCTAAAAATGAGAAAATCACACAGTAGGACCTGCAATATGGTGAGAAACCCTTAAAAAGTCGAAAAATGAGAAAATCACACTGTAGGACTTGGAATAAGATGAGAAACCGTGAAAAAGACAAAAAATGACAAAAATGCACTGTATGAGCTGGAATATGGTGAGAAAAACCTGAAAAAGTCCAACAATAAGAAAATCACACTTGTAGGACCTGCAATATGGTGAGAAACCCTGAAAAAGTCAAAAATGAGAAAATCACACTGTAGGACTTGGAGTAAGATGAGAAACCCTGAAAAAGTCAAAAAATGAGAAAATCACACTCTAGGACTTGGAATATGGTGAGAAACCCTGAAAAAGTCAAAAAATGAGAAAATCACACAGTAGAACCTGGAATATGGTGAGAAACCCTGAAAAAGTCTAAAAATGAGAAAATCACACAGTAGCACTGCAATATGGTGAGAAACCCTGAAAAAGTCGAAAAATGAGAAAATCACACTGTAGGACTTGGAATAAGATGAGAAACCGTGAAAAAGACAAAAAATGACAAAAATGCACTGTAGGAGCTGGAATATGGTGAGAAACCCTGAAAAAGTCCAACAATAAGAAAATCACACTTGTAGGACCTGCAATATGGTGAGAAACCTTGAAAAAGTCGAAAAATGAGAAAATCACACTGTAGGACTTGAAGTAAGATGAGAAACCCTGAAAAAGTCAAAAAATGAGAAAATCACACTATAGGACTTGGAATATGGTCAGAAATCCTGAAAAAGTCAAAAAATGAGAAAATTACACTGTAGGACCTGGAATATTTTTGAGAAACCCTGGAAAAGTCCGAAAAAGAGAAAATCACACTCTAGGACTTGGAATATGATGAGAAAACCTGAAAAAGTCAAAAAATGAGAAAATCACACTGTAGTACCTAGAATATTGGTGAGAAACACTGAAAAAGTCTTAACGTGAGAAAATCACACAGTAGGACCTGGAATATGGTGAGAAACCCTGAAACATTTGAAAAATAAGAAAATCAAACTTGTAGTACCTGCAATATGGTGAGAAACCCTGAAAAAGTCGAAAAATGAGAAAATTACACTGTTCGACTTGGAATAAGATGAGAGACCGTGAAAATTTTAAAAAATGAGAAAAATACACTGTAGTAGCTGGAACATGGTGAGAAACCCTGCAAAAGTCGAAAATTAAGAAATTCACACTTGTACGACCTGCAATATGGTGAGAATCCCTGAAAAAGTCGAAAAATGAGAAAATCACACTCTAGGACTTGGAATATGATAAGAAACCCTGAAAAAGTCGAAAAATGAGAAAATCACACAGTAGGACCTGCAATATGGTGAGAAACCCTGAAACAGTCGAAAAATAAGAAAATCAAACTTGTAGTACCTGCAATATGGTGAGAAACCCTGAAAAAAGAAAGAAAGAAAGAAAGAAAGAAAGAAAGAAAGAAAGAAAGAAAGAAAGAAAGAAAGAAAGAAAGAAAGGAGAACAAAAAGTTTTTATAAAAGTTTTATAAAAAGTGTTAAAGTTTTTAAAAATTAAAAAAAAAAATTACCAGATCACCATCAAGCACACACAGCATTGGCTGTCTTCAGGTGTATCCTTTCAGCCTCCAAAACAAAAAGCAATGGCTGGCTGGCTTCATGTGTATCCTATTCTTGAGTCTTATTTCCAACCTAAGAGCTGGGCTGAGCTGCCTCATTATGTAATTGCAAATCTTCCTTGGTTTGTCTTTTCCATTTCTAAGACTAACAGGCCTTTTTCTATTTAGAGAATATGCTCATGACTGTCCTTTAGATATAGTAAATATAACTGTTGCTCAATAAAAATTATTTTGCATGTATTTATTTGTGTGAGTGATGAAGCTCAGGTCTTCAAACTCGTCAGGAGTTATAATTACCTCCCCTCTCTCTCACCCACTCTCTGTCCTCTCTCTGAATGATCTATTTTATTTTTAGTGTAAGAATGTTTTGCATGTGTATGCTGTGCCCACAGACTCCAGAACAGAGTAATAGATCCCCTGGAACTGGAGATGGGCCACCATATATATATATACTGGTAATTGAGCCCAGGTTCTCTGGAAGAGGAGACAATGCTCTTAATTGTTGAGCCCTCTCTGTAGCCACATCTTTCTTTCTTTCTTTCTTTCTTTCTTCCTTCCTTTCTTTCTTTCTTTCTTTCTTTCTTTCTTTCTTTCTTTCTTTCTTTCTTTCTTTTTTTTTTTGAGTATATGTTAGGCTGTGTTTATATACATCATATGCAGACAATAAGAATGATTTAGATTCTTCAGCATCTGACACCCTCTTCTGGAGTGTCTGAACATAGCTACAGCATACTTTGATATAATAAATAAATAAATCTTTAAAAAGAAAAGGAAAAGTAAAAAAGAAAGAACAGGCCTGCCATATGCATGTTCATAGAGGAAAGTGGAAGAGACCCCAATCTAACCTCAGCAGGGTGCTTCCTTCTGGATGGTAGCTCACAGTTTCATCCCAGCAAGACAGGCAAATCACTGAGTTCAAGGACAGTAAGGTTCAGGACAGCCAAGGTTAGGAAGGAAAAGGGTCTATGTTGAGAATACAAACCTACAAAACAACAAATAGGAAAAAGAAGTGACAGTGTAACTTGGGGTAGGGTACCAACAAGAGAAAGCTTTCTGTTACCACTTACAAACACCAGTAGCCTTGCACCCTTCTGCCCAGGTCCCTGCCTTCCTTTCTAGGAATTCTAAGGATGCCAGGGTGTGGGGGAATCCAGATTAACTTTTTAATAACAAAGACTTGGTCTTTGATGTCTAGAGGAAGCCCTTCTCAGTGCCTTTAACTACCACTGAACTTTCAGGGCTGTGAATCAACTGTAACAAGGAACAGAGCTAAGAACCTGCAGCCTTTGAAAACAACTATTTTTTTAAAGTGGGGGACACAAATCAGCAGTAGAACCCCTCAGGTTCAGCCATAATACTTGTTAGGGAAACAGCCTCAATGTCCGGGGCTGAGGACTCATGGGTGAACTGCTTCAAACTCTGAGTATCATTGAAAGAAAGAAAAGATATCATGTGGTTTCTTAATTTATTTATTTTATTATTTCTATTTTTTTTGTTTTCTTTTGTTTTGTTTTAGAAAAGGCCTCAGTCTGTAGCTATGGCTGACCTAGGACAGACTACATGTGTTAATTAGGGTTTCACAGTTGAGAAACAGACCATACCTATGTAAGACTTAGAAAACCCAACAGTCAGTGGTGGCTCGAGCTCTTAATGAGAGCACTCTGGAGGCAGAGGCAGTCAGTTTCTGAGTTCGAGGCCAGCCTGGTTAAAGACAGGGATAGGCAGGGCTAGGCAGGGCTAGGCAAGGCAGGGCTGGGCTAGGCTAGGCTAGGCAAGGGGCTGGGCTAGGCAAGGCAAGGGGCTAGGCTAGGCAATGCAAGGGGCTAGGCAAGACAGACAGACAGAGAGAAAGACAGACAAGGATGGAAGCCTGCCTGGTTTTTCTTTCTTTCTTATCCCTTTTAAAAAATGTATATTTATTTATTTATTTATTTATTTATTTATTTATTTATGTATTTATTAGATATAAGTACACTGTAGCTGTCTTCAGACACTCCAGAAGAGGGTTTCAGATTCTGGAGAATCTATATCCCTCTTATGGTCTGCATATGATGTACATAAACACAGCCTCACATATACTTCTAAAAATTTAAAGATGGATAGGACCACTGAAAGGGCTCAACAATTAACAGCATTGTCTCCTCTTCCAGAGAACCTGGTATCAAATACCAGCAACTATATGGTGGCCCATCTCCAGTTCCAGGGGATCAGACAGACAGACAGAGATACAGACAGATAGAGTTAAGGATGGCAGGCCTACCTGGTCTTTCATTCTTTCTTATCCTTTTAAAAAATGTTTATTTATTTATTTATTTATTTATTTATTTATTTATTTATTTATTTATTTATTCGATATAAGTACACTGTAGCTGTCTTCAGACACTCCAGAAGAGGGTGTCAGATTCTGGAGAATCTAAATCCCTCTTATGGTCTGCATATGATGTACATGAACACAGCCTCACATATACTTATAAAAATTTAAAGATGGGTGGGGCCACTGAAAGGGCTCAAAAATTAACAGCATTGTCTCCTCTTCCAGAGAACCTGGGATCAACTACCAGCAACTATATGGTGGCCCATCTCCAGTTACAGGCGATCAGACAGACAGACAGACATACAGACAAGGATGGCAGGCCTTCTGGTTTTTATTTCTTTCTTATCCGTTTAAAAAGGTTTATTTATTTATTTATGAATTTATTATATATAAGTACACTGTAGCTGTCTTCAGACACTCAGGAAGAGGGTGTCAGATTCTGGAGAATCTAAGTCCCTCTTATGATATGCATATGATGTACATAAAAACAGCTTCACATTTATTTCTAAAAATTTAAAGATGGGTGGGGCCACTGTGAGGGCTCAACAATTAACAGCATTGTCTCCTCTTCCAGAGAACCTGGGATCAACTACCAGCAACTATATGGTGGCCCATCTCCAGATCCAGGGGATCAGAGAGACAGACAGACAGACAGACAGACAAGGATGGCAGGCCTGCCTGGTTTTTCTTTCTTTCTTATCCTTTTTAAAACATGTTTACTTATTTATTTATGTATTTATTAGATATAAGTACACTGTAGCTGTCTTCAGACACTCCAGAAGAGGGTATCAGATTCTGGAGAATATAAATCCCTCTTATGGTCTACATACAATGTACATAAACACAGCCTCACATATACTTCTAAAAATTTAAAGATGTTGGGGCCACTGAAAGGGCTCAACAATTAACAGCATTGTCTCCTCTTCCAGAGAACCTGGGATTAAACTACCAGCAACTATGTGGTGGCCCATCTCCAGTTCCAGGGGATCAGACAGACAGAGAGACAGACAGACAGAGATAAGGATGGCAGGCCTGCTAGTCTTTATTTTTTTCTTATCCTTTTTAAAAAATGTTTATTTATTTATTTATTTATTTATTTATTTATTTATTTATTTATTTATTTATTTATTTATTTATTTATTAGATATAAGTACACTGTAGCTGTCTTCAGACACTCCAGAAAAGGGTATCAGATTCTGGAGAATCTAAATACCTCTTATGGTCTGCATATGATATACATAACACAGCCTCACATATATTTCTAAATATTTAAAGATGTGTGGGGCCACTGAAAGGGCTCAACAATTAACAGCATTGTCTCCTCTTCCAGAGAACCTGGATCAACTACCAGCAACTATATGGTGGCCCATCTCCAGTTCCAGGGAATCAGACAGACAGACAGACAGACAGATATAAGGATGGAAGGCCTGCCTGGATTTTCTTTCTTTATTATCCTTATTTAAAAATGTTTATTTGTTTATTTATGTATTTATTAGACATAAGTACACTGTAGCTGTCTTCAGACACTCCAGAAGAGGGTGTCATATGCTGGAGAATCTAAATCCCTCTTATGGTCTGCATTTGATGTACATAAACATAGCCTCACATATACTTCTAAAAATTTAAAGATGGGTGGGGCCACTGAAAGGGCTCAACATTTAACAGCATTGTCTCCTCTTCCAGAGAACCTGGGATCAACTACCAGCAACTATATGGTGTCCCATCTCCAGTTACAGGGGATCAGACAGACAGACAGACAGACAGAAAGTGATAAGGATGGCAGGCCTGCATGGTCTTTCTTTCTTTCTTCTCCGTTTAAAAAAAATGTTTATTTATTTATTTTTATTTATTTATTTATTTATTTATTTATTTTTAATGTATTTATTAGATATAAGTACACAATACTTGTCTTCAGACACTCCAGAAGAGGTTGTCAGATTCTGGAAAATCTAAATCCCTCTTATGGTCTGCATATGATGTACATAAACACAGCCTCACATATACTTCTAAAAATTTAAAGATGGGTGGGGCCACTAAAAGGGATCAACAATTAACAGCATTGTCTCCTCTTCCAGAGAACCTGGGATCAATAACCAGTAATTATATGGTGGCCCATCTCCAGTTCCAGGGGATCAGACAGACACACAGACAGACAGACAGACAGAGATAAGGATGGCAGGCCTGCCTGGTCTTTCTTTCTTTCTTATCATTTTAAAAAAGGTTTATTTATTTATTTATGTATTTATTAGATATAAGTACACTATAGCTATCTTCAGACACTCCAGAAGAGGGTGTTTGATTCTGCAGAACGTAAATCCCATTTATGTTCTGCATATGATGTACATAAACACAGCCTCACATATTCTTCTAAAAATTTAAAGATGGTTGGGGCCACTGAAAGGAACCAACAATTAACAGCATTGTCTCCTCTTCCAGAGAACCTGGGATCTACTACCAGCAACTATATGTTGGCCCATCTCCAGTTTCAGGGGATCAGACAGACAAACAGACAGACAGAAAGACAGAGATAAGGATGGCAGGCCTGCCTGGTCTTTCTTTCTTTCTTATCCTTTTTAAAAAATGTTTATTTATTTATTTATGTATTTTTTAGATATAAGTACACTGTAGCTGTCTTCTGACACTCTAGAAGAGGGTGTCAGATTCTGGAGAATCTAAATCCCTCTTATGGTCTGCATATGATGTACATAAACACAGCCTCACATATACTTCTAAAAATTTAAAGATGGGTGGGGTCACTAAAGAAAGGGCTCAACAATTAACAGCATTGTCTCCTCTTCCAGAGAACCTGGGATGAACTACCAGCAACTATATGGTGGCCCATCTCCAGTTCCAGGGGATCAGACAGACAGACAGACAGACAGAGATAAGGATGGCAAGCGTGCCTGGTCTTTCTTTCTTTATTATACTGTTGAAAAAATGTTTATTTATTTATTTATTTATTTTTATTTATGTATTTATTAGATATAAGTACACTGTAGCTGTCTTCAGACACTCTAGAAGAGGGTCTCATCTTCTGGAGAATCTAAATCCCTCTTATGGTCTTCATATGATGTACATAAACACAGCCTCACATATACTTCTAAAAATTTAAAGATGGGTGGGCCCACTGAAAGGGCTCAACAATTAACAGCATTGTCTCTTCTTCCAGAGAACGTGGGATCAACTACCAGCAACTATATGGTGGCCCATCTCAAGTTCCAGGGGATAAGACAGACAGACAGACAGACAGAGATAAGGATGGCAGGCCTGCCTGATTTTTCTTTCTTTCTTATCCTTATAAAAAATGATTATTTATTTGTTTATTTGTTTGTTTATTTATTTATTTATTTATTTATCAGATATAAGTACACTGTAGCTGTCTTCAGACTCTCCAGAAGAGGGTGTCAGATTCTGGAGAATCTATATCCCTCTTATGGTCTGCATATGATGTACATGAACACAGCCTCACATATACTTCTAAAAATTTAAAGATGGGTGGGGCCACTGAAAGGGCTCAACAATTAACAGCATTGTCTCCTCTTCCAGAGAACCTGGGATCAACTACCAGCAACTATATGGTGGCCTATCTCCAGTTCCAAAGGATCATATAGATAGACAGACAGACAGACAGAGATAAGGATGGCAGTACTTCCTGGTGTTTCTTTCTTTCTTATCCTTTTTAAAAAATGTTTATTTATTTATTTATTCATGTATTTATTATATTTACGTACACTGTAGCTGTCTTCAGACACTCAAGAAGAGGGTGTCAGTTTCTGGAGAATCTAAATCACTCTTATGGTCTGAATATGATGTATATAAACACAGCCTCAGATATACTTATAAAAATTTAATGAAGGGTGGGGCCACTGAAAGGGCTCAATAATTTACAGCATTGTCTCTTCTTCCAGAGAACCTTGGATAAACTACCAGCAACTATATGGTGGCCCATATCCAGTACCAGAGGATAAGAAAGACAGACAGGCAGACAGACAGAGTTAAGGATGGCAGGCCTGCCAGGTCTTTCTTTCTTTCTTGTCCTTTTTAAAAAATGTTTATTTATTTATGTATTTATTATATATAAGTACTCTGTAGCTATCTACAGACACTCCAGAAGAGGGTGTCAGATTCTGAAGAATCTAAAACCATCTTATGGTCTGCATATGATGTACATAAACACAGCCTCAGATATACTTCTAAAAATTTAAAGATGGGTGGGGCCACTGAAAGGGCTCAACAATTAACAGCATTGTCTCCTCTTCCAGAGAACCTGGGATCAACTACCAGCAACTATATGGTGACCTATCTTCAGTTCCAAAGGATCATATAGAGAGACAGACAGACAGACAGACAGAAATGAGGATGGCAGGCCTGCCTGGTCTTTCTTTCTTTCTTATCCATTTGAAAAAATGTTTACTTATTAATTAATTAATTAATTAATTAATTAATTAATTCATTTATTTATTAGATATAAGTACACTGTAGCTGTCTTCAGACACTCCAGAAAAGGGTGTGAGATTCTGGAGAATCTAAATACCTCTTATGGACTGCATATGATGTACATAAACAGAGACTCAAGTATACTTCTAAAAATTTAAAGATGGGTGGGGCCAAAGAATGGGCTCAACAATTAACAGTGTTGTCTCCTCTTGCAGAGAACCTGGGATCAACTACCAGCAACTATATGGTGGCCCATATGCAGTTCCAGGGATCAGACAGACAGACAGACAGACAGAGATAAGGATGGCAGGCCTGCCTGGTCTTTCTTTCTTACTTATCCTGTTTAAAAAAGGTTTATTTATTTATTTATTTATTTATGTATTTATTAGATATAAGTACACTGTAGCTGTATTCAGACACTCCAGAAGAGTGTGTCAGATTCTGGAGAATCTAAATCCCTCTTATGGTCTTCATATGATGTACATAAACACAGCCTCACATATACTTCTAAAAATTTAAAGATGGGTGGGGCCACTGAGAGGGCTCAACAATTAACAGCATTGTCTCCTCTTCCAGAGAACATTGGATAAACTACCAGCAACTATATGGTGGCCCATCTCCAGTTCCAGGGTATCAGACAGACAGACAAGAGACAGAGATAAGGATGGAGGCCTGCCTGGTCTTTCTTTCTTTCTTATACTTTAAAAAAATGTTTATTTATTTATTTATTTATTTATTTATTTATTTATTTATTAGAAATAAGTACACTGTAGCTGTCTTCAGACACTCTAGAAGAGGGTCTTATCTTCTGGAGAATCTAAATCCCTCTTATGGTCTTCATATGATGTACATAAACACAGCCTCACATATACTTCTAAAAATTTAAAGATGGGTGGGCCCACTGAAAGGGCTCAACAATTAACAGCATTGTCTCTTCTTCCAGAGAACGTGGGATCAACTACCAGCAACTATATGGTGGCCCATCTCAAGTTCCAGGGGATAAGACAGACAGACAGACAGACAGACAGACAGAGATAAGGATGGCAGGCCTGCCTGATTTTTCTTTCTTTCTTATCCTTTTAAAAAAATGTTTATTTATTTGTTTATTTGTTTATTTATTTATTTATTTATTTATTTATTTATTTATTTATCAGATATAAGTACACTGTAGCTGTCTTCAGACTCTCCAGAAGAGGGTGTCAGATTCTGGAGAATCTATATCCCTCTTATGGTCTGCATATGATGTACATGAACACAGCCTCACATATACTTCTAAAAATTTAAAGATGGGTGGGGCCACTGAAAGGGCTCAAAAATTAACAGCATTGTCTCCTCTTCCAGAGAACCTGGGATCAACTACCAGCAACTATATGGTGGCCCATCTCGAGTCCAAGGGGATCAGACAGACTGTAGACAGACAGAAAGACAGACAGAGATAAGGATGGCAGGCCTGCCTGGTCTCTCTTTATTTATTATCCTGTTTAAAAAATGTTTATTTATTTATTTATTTATTTATTTATTTATTTATTTATTTGATATAAGTACACTGTAGCTGTCTTCAGACACTCCAGAAGAGGGTGTCAGATTCTGGAGAATCTAAATCACATTTATGGTCTGCATAAGATGTACATAAACACAGCCTCACATATACTTCTAAATATTTAAAGATGGGTGGCGCCACTGAAAGGGCTCAACAATTAACAGCATTGTATCCTCTTCCAGAGAACCTGTGATCAACTACCAGCAACACTATGGTGGCCCATCTACAGTTCCAGGGTATCAGACAGACAGACAGACAGACAGACAGAGATAAGGGTGGCAGGCCTGCCCGGTCTTTCTTACTTTCTTATCCTTTTTAAAAAATGTTTATTTATTTATTTATTTATTTATTCATTTATTTATTTATTTATTTATTTATTTATTTATTTATTTATGTATTTATTAGATATAAGTAAACTGTAGCTGTCTTCAGACACTCCAGAAGAGGGTGTGAGATTCAGGAGAATCTAAATACCTCTTATGGTCTGCATATGATGTACATAAACACAGACTCAAGTATACTTCTAAAAATTTAAAGATGGGTGGGGCCAAAGAATGGGCTCAACAATTAACAGCGTTGTCTCCTCTTCCAGAGAACCTGGGATCAACTACCAGCAACTATATGGTGGCCCATTTGCAGTTCCAGGGATCAGACAGACAGACAGACAGACAGAGATAAGGATGGCAGGCCTGCCTGGTCTTTCTTTCTTACTTATCCTGTTTAAAAAATGTTTATTTATTTATTTATTTATATATTTATGTATTTATTAGATATAAGTACACTGTAGCTGTCTTCAGACACTCCAGAAGAGGGTGTCAGATTCTGGAGAATTTAAATCACTCTTATTGTCTGCATATGATGTACATAAATACAGCCTCACATTTACCTCTAAATATTTAAAGATGGGTGGGGCCACTGAGAGGGCTCAACAATTAACAGCATTGTCTCCTCTTCCAGATAACATTGGATAAACTACCAGCAACTATATGGTGGCCCATCTCCAGTTCCAGGGTATCAGACAGACAGACAGAGAGACAGAGATAAGGATGGAGGCCTGCCTGGTCTTTCTTTCTTTCTTATACTTTAAAAAAATGTTTATTTATTTATTTATTTATTTATTTATTTATTTATTTATTTATTAGAAATAAGTACACTGTAGCTGTCTTCAGACACTCTAGAAGAGGGTCTTATCTTCTGGAGAATCTAAATCCCTCTTATGGTCTTCATATGATGTACATAAACACAGCCTCACATATACTTCTAAAAATTTAAAGATGGGTGGGCCCACTGAAAGGGCTCAACAATTAACAGCATTGTCTCTTCTTCCAGAGAACGTGGGATCAACTACCAGCAACCATATGGTGGCCCATCTCAAGTTCCAGGGGATAAGACAGACAGACAGACAGACAGAGATAAGGATGGCAGGCCTGCCTGATTTTTCTTTCTTTCTTATCCTTTTATAAAAATGTTTATTTATTTGTTTATTTGTTTATTTATTTATTTATTTATTTATTTATTTATTTATCAGATATAAGTACACTGTAGCTGTCTTCAGACTCTCCAGAAGAGGGTGTCAGATTCTGGAGAATCTATATCCCTCTTATGGTCTGCATATGATGTACATGAACACAGCCTCACATATACTTCTAAAAATTTAAAGATGGGTGGGGCCACTGAAAGGGCTCAAAAATTAACAGCATTGTCTCCTCTTCCAGAGAACCTGGGATCAACTACCAGCAACTATATGGTGGCCCATCTCGAGTCCAAGGGGATCAGACAGACTGTAGACAGACAGAAAGACAGACAGAGATAAGGATGGCAGGCCTGCCTGGTTTTTCTTTCTTTCTTATCCTGTTTAAAAAAATGTTTATTTATTTATTTATTTATTTATTTATTTATTTATTTATTTATTTATTTATTTGATATAAGTACACTGTAGCTGTCTTCAGACACTCCAGAAGAGGGTGTCAGATTCTGGAGAATCTAAATCACATTTATGGTCTGCATAAGATGTACATAAACACAGCCTCACATATACTTCTAAATATTTAAAGATGGGTGGCGCCACTGAAAGGGCTCAACAATAACAGCATTGTATCCTCTTCCAGAGAACCTGGGATCAACTACCAGCAACACTATGGTGGCCCATCTACAGTTCCAGGGTATCAGACAGACAGACAGACAGACAGACAGAGATAAGGGTGGCAGGCCTGCCCGGTCTTTCTTACTTTCTTATCCTTTTTAAAAAATGTTTATTTATTTATTTATTTATTTATTCATTTATTTATTTATTTATTTATTTATTTATTTTTATTTATTTATGTATTTATTAGATATAAGTAAACTATAGCTGCCTTCAGACACTCCAGAAGAGGGTGTGAGATTCAGGAGAATCTAAATACCTCTTATGGTCTGCATATGATGTACATAAACACAGACTCAAGTATACTTCTAAAAATTTAAAGATGGGTGGGGCCAAAGAATGGGCTCAACAATTAACAGCGTTGTCTCCTCTTCCAGAGAACCTGGGATCAACTACCAGCAACTATATGGTGGCCCATTTGCAGTTCCAGGGATCAGACAGACAGACAGACAGACAGAGATAAGGATGGCAGGCCTGCCTGGTCTTTCTTTCTTACTTATCCTGTTTAAAAAATGTTTATTAATTTATTTATTTATATATTTATGTATTTATTAGATATAAGTACACTGTAGCTGTCTTCAGACACTCCAGAAGAGGGTGTCAGATTCTGGAGAATTTAAATCACTCTTATGGTCTGCATATGATGTACATAAATACAGCCTCACATTTACCTCTAAATATTTAAAGATGGGTGGGGCCACTGAGAGGGCTCAACAATTAACAGCATTGTCTCCTCTTCCAGAGAACATTGGATAAACTACCAGCAACTATATGGTGGCCCATCTCCAGTTCCAGGGTATCAGACAGACAGACAGAGAGACAGAGATAAGGATGGAGGCCTGCCTGGTCTTTCTTTCTTTCTTATACTTTAAAAAAATGTTTATTTATTTATTTATTTATTTATTTATTTATTTATGTATTTATTAGAAATAAGTACACTGTAGCTGTCTTCAGACACTCTAGAAGAGGGTCTCATCTTCTGGAGAATCTAAATCCCTTTTATGGTCTTAATATGATGTACATAAACACAGCCTCACATATACTTCTAAAAATTTAAAGATGGGTGGGCCCACTGAAAGGGTCAACAATTAACAGCATTGTCTCTTCTTCCAGAGAACTTGGGATCAACTACCAGCAACTATATGGTGGCCCATCTCAAGTTCCATGGGATAAGACAGACAGACAGACAGACAGAGATAAGGATGGCAGGCCTGCCTGATTTTTCTTTCTTTCTTATCCTTTTAAAAAATGTTTATTTATTTGTTTATTTGTTTATTTATTTATTTATTTATTTATTTATTTATTTATTTATCAGATATAAGTACACTGTAGCTGTCTTCAGACTCTCCAGAAGAGGGTGTCAGATTCTGGAGAATCTATATCCCTCTTATGGTCTGCATATGATGTACATGAACACAGCCTCACATATACTTCTAAAAATTTAAAGATGGGTGGGGCCACTGAAAGGGCTCAAAAATTAACAGCATTGTCTCCTCTTCCAGAGAACCTGGGATCAACTACCAGCAACTATATGGTGGCCCATCTCGAGTCCAAGGGGATCAGACAGACTGTAGACAGACAGAAAGACAGACAGAGATAAGGATGGCAGGCCTGCCTGGTTTTTCTTTCTTTCTTATCCTGTTTAAAAAATGTTTATTTATTTATTTATTTATTTATTTATTTATTTATTTATTTATTTATTTATTTGATATAAGTACACTGTAGCTGTCTTCAGACACTCCAGAAGAGGGTGTCAGATTCTGGAGAATCTAAATCACATTTATGGTCTGCATAAGATGTACATAAACACAGCCTCACATATACTTCTAAATATTTAAAGATGGGTGGCGCCACTGAAAGGGCTCAACAATAACAGCATTGTATCCTCTTCCAGAGAACCTGGGATCAACTACCAGCAACACTATGGTGGCCCATCTACAGTTCCAGGGTATCAGACAGACAGACAGACAGACAGACAGAGATAAGGGTGGCAGGCCTGCCCGGTCTTTCTTACTTTCTTATCCTTTTTAAAAAATGTTTATTTATTTATTTATTTATTTATTTATTTATTTATTTATTTATTCATTTATTTATTTATTTATGTATTTATTAGATATAAGTAAACTGTAGCTGTCTTCAGACACTCCAGAAGAGGGTGTCAGATTCTGGAGAATCTAAATCCCTCTTATGGTCTGCATATGATGTACATAAACACAGCCTCACATATACTTCTAAATTTTAAAGATGGGTGGAGCCACAGAAAGGGCTCAACAATTAACAGAATTGTCTCCTCTTCCAGAGAACCTTGGATAAACTACCAGCAACTATATGGTGGCCCATCTCCAGTTCTAGGGTATCACACAGACAGACAGACAGACAGAGATAAGGGTGGCAGGCTTGCCTGGTCTTTCTTTCTGTCTTATCCTTTTTAAAAAATGTTTATTTATTTATTTATTTATTTATTAGATATAAGTACACTGTAACTGTCTTCAGAAAATACAGAAGAGGGTGTCAGATTCTGGAGAATCTAAATCCCTCTTATGGTCTGCATATGATGTACATAAACACAGCCTCATATACCCTTCTAAAAATTTAAAGATGGGTGGGGCCACTGAAAGGGCTAAACAATTAACAGCATTGTCTCCTCTTCCAGAGAACCTGGGATCAACTACCAGCAACTATATGGTGGCCTATCTCCAGTTCCAAAGGATCATATAGATAGACAGACAGACAGACAGAGATAAGAATGGCAGGACTTCCTGGTGTTTCTTTCTTTCTTATCCTTTTTAAAAAATGTTTATTTATTTATTTATTCATGTATTTATTATATTTACGTACACTGTAGCTGTCTTCAGACACTCCAGAAGAGGGTGTCAGTTTCTGGAGAATCTAAATCACTCTTATGGTCTGAATATGATGTACATAAACCAGCCTCAGATATACTTATAAAAATTTAATGAAGGGTGGGGCCACTGAAAGGGCTCAATAATTTACAGCATTGTCTCCTCTTCCAGAGAACCTTGGATAAACTACCAGCAACTATATGGTGGCCCATATCCAGTACCAGAGGATCAGACAGACAGACAGACAGACAGACAGCGATAAGAATGGCAGGCCTGCCAGGTCTTTCTTTCTTTCTTGTCCTTTTTAAAAAATGTTTATTTATTTATGTATTTATTATATATAAGTACTCTGTAGCTATCTACAGACACTCCAGAAGAGGGTGTCAGATTCTGAAGAATCTAAAACCATCTTATGGTCTGCATATGATGTACATAAACACAGCCTCAGATATACTTCTAAAAATTTAAAGATGGGTGGGGCCACTGAAAGGGCTCAACAATTAACAGCATTGTCTCCTCTTCCAGAGAACCTGGGATCAACTACCAGCAACTATATAGTGGCCTATCTTCAGTTCCAAAGGATCATATAGAGAGACAGACAGACAGACAGAAATGAGGATGGCAGGCCTGCCTGGTCTTTCTTTCTTTCTTATCCATTTGAAAAAATGTTTACTTATTAATTAATTAATTAATTTATTTATTTATTTATTTATTAGATATAAGTACACTGTAGCTGTCTTCAGACACTCCAGAAGAGGGTGTGAGATTCTGGAGAATCTAAATACCTCTTATGGTCTGCATATGGTGTACATAAACACAGACTCAAGTATACTTCTAAAAATTTAAAGATGGGTGGTGCCAAAGAATGGGCTCAACAATTAACAGCTTGTCTCCTCTTCCAGAGAACCTGGGATAAACTACCAGCAACTATATGGTGGCCCATCTGCAGTTCCAGAGATCAGACAGACAGACAGACAGACAGAGATAAGGATGGCAGGCCTGCCTGGTCTTTCTTTCTTACTTATCCTGTTTAAAAAATGTTTATTTATTTATTTATTTATTTATTTATTTATTTATTTATTTATGTATTTATTAGATATAAGTACACTGTAGCTGTCTTCAGACACTCCAGAAGAGGGTGTCAGATTCTGGAGAATTTAAATCACTCTTATGGTCTGCATATGATGTACATAAATACAGCCTCACATTTACCAATAAAAATTTAAAGATGGTTGGGGCCACTGAAAGGGCTCAACAATTCACAACATTGTCTCCTCTTCCAGAGAACCTGGGAAAAACTACCAGCAAATATATGGTGGCCCATATCCAGTTCCAGAGGATCAGACAGACAGACAGACAGACAGACAGTGATAAGGATGGCAGGCTGCCTGATTTTTCTTTCTTTCTTATCCTTTTTAAAAAATGTTTATTTAATTATTAATTTATTTATGTATGTATTTATTAGATATAAGTACACTGTAGCTGTCTTCAGACACTCCAGTAGAGGGTGTCAGATTCTGAAGAATCTAAAACCATCTTATGGTCTGCATATGATGTACATAAACACAGCCTCAGATATACTTCTAAAATTTAATGAAGGGTGGGGCCACTGAAAGGGCTCAACAATTAACAGCATTATCTCCTCTTCCAGAGAACCTGGGATCAACTACCAGCAACTTTATGGTGGCCCATCTACAGTTCCAGGGGATCAGACAGACAGACAGACAGACAGAGATAAGGATGGCAGGCCTGCCATGTCTTTCTTTCTTACTTATCCTGTTTAAAAAATGTTTATTTATTTATTTATTTATTTATTTACATATTTATTAGATATAAGTACACTGTAGCTGTCTTCAGACAGTCCAGAAAAGGGTGTCAATTCTGGAGAATCTAAATCCCTCTTATGGTCTGCATATGATGTACATAAACACAGCCTCACATATACTTCTAAACATTTAAAGATGGGTGGGGCCACTGAAAGGGCTCAACAATGAACAGCATTGTCTCCTCTTCCAGAGAACCTGGGAAAAACTAACAGCAAATATATGGTGGCCCTTATCCAGTTCCAAAGGTTCAGACAGAGAGACAGACAGACAGAGATAAGGATGGCAGGCCTGCCTGATTTTTCTTTCTTTCTTATCCTTTATAAAAAATGTTTATTTATTTATTAATTTATTTATTTATGTATTTATTAGATATAAGTACACTGTAGCTGTCTTCAGACACTCCAGTAGACGGTTTCAGATTCTGAAAAATCTAAAACCATCTTCTGGTCTGCATATGATGTACATAAACACAGCCTCAGATATACTTCAAAAAATTTAATGAAGGATGGGGCCACTGAAAGGGCTCAACAATTAACAGCATTATCTCCTCTTCCAGAGAACCTGGGATCAACTACCAGCAACTATATGGTGGCTCATCTCCAGTTCCCAGGGATCAGACAGACAGACAGACACACAGACAGAGATATCGATGGCAGGCCTGCCTGGTCTTTCTTTCTTTCTTATACTTTTTAAAAAATGTTTATTTATTTATTTATTCATGTATTTATTAGATATAAGTACACTGTAGCTGTCTTAGACACTCCAGAAGTGGGTGTCTGGTTCTGTAGAATCTAAATCCCTCTTATGGTCTGCATATGATGTACATAAACACAGCCTAACATACAGTTCTAAATATTTAAAAATGGGTGGGGCCATTGAAAGGGCTCAACAATGAACAGCATTGTCTCCTCTTCCAGAGAACCTCGGCTCAACTACCAGCAACTATATGGTGGCCCATCTCCAGTTCCAGGGGATCAGACAGACAGACAGTCAGACAGACAGAGATAAGGATGGCAGGACTGCCTGGTCTTTCTTTCTTTCTTATCCTTTTGAAAAAATGTTTACTTATTTATTTATTTATGTATTTATTAGATATAAGTAAACTGTAGCTGTCTTCAGACACTCCAGAAGAGGGTGTCAGATTCTGGAGAATCTAAATCCCTCTTATGGCCTGCATATGATGTACATAAACACAGACTCATGTATACTTCCAAAAATTTAAAGATGTGTGGGGCCACTGAGAGGGCTCAACAATTAACAGCATTGTCTCATCTTCCAGAGAACCTGGGATCAACTACCAGCAACTATATGGTGGCTCATCTCCAGTTCCAGTGGATCAGAAAGACAGAGAGACAGACAGACAGAGATAAGGATGGCAGGCCTGCCTGGTCTTTCTTTATTTCTTATCCTTTATAAAAAATGTTTATTTATTTTTTTATATATTTATTTATTTATTTATTTATTTATTTATTTATGTATTTATTAGATATAAGTACACTGTAGCCGTCTTCAGACACTCCAGAAGAGGGTGTCAGATTCTAGAGAATCTAAATCCCTCTTATGGTCTGCATATGATGTACATAAACACAGCCTCACATATACTTCTAAAAATTTAAAGAAAGGTGGGACCACTGAAAGGGCTCAACAATTACCATCACTGTCTCCACTTCCAGAGAACCTGGGATCAACTACCAGCAACTATATGGTGGCCAATCTGCAGTTCCAGGGGATCAGACAGACAGACAGACAGACAGAGATAAGGATGGCAGGCCTGCCAGGTCTTTCTTTCTTACTTATCCTGTTTAAAAAATGTTTATTTATTTATTTTTTTATGTATTTATGTATTTATTAGATATAAGTACACTGTAGCTGTTCAGACACTCCAGAAGAGTGTGTCAGATTCTGGAGAATCTAAATCCCTCTTATGGTCTGCATATGATGTACATAAACACAGCCTCACGTATAATTCTAAAAATTTAAAGATGGGTGGGACCACTGAAAGGGCTTAACAATTAACATCATTGTCTCCTCTTCCAAAGAACCTGGATTAACTACCAGCAACTATATGGTGGCCCATATCCAGTTCCAAAGGTTCAGACAGACAGACAGACAGACAGAGATATGGATGGCAGGCCTGCCTGATTTTCTTTCTTTCTTATCCTTTATAAAAAATGTTTATTTATTTATTAATTTATTTATTTATGTATTTATTAGATATAAGTACACTGTAGCTGTCTTCAGACACTCCAGTAGACGGTGTCAGATTCTGAAAAATCTAAAACCATCTTCTGGTCTGCATATGATGTACATAAACACAGCCTCAGATATACTTTAAAAAATTTAATGAAGGGTGTGGCCACTGAAAGGGCTCAACAATTATCAGCATTATCTCCTCTTCCAGAGAACCTGGGATCAACTACCATCAACTATATGGTGGCTCATTTCTAGTTCTCAGGGATCAGACAGACAGACAGACAGACACACAGACAGAGATATGGATGGCAGGCCTGCCTGGTCTTTCTTTCTTTCTTATCCTTTTTAAAAAATGTTTATTTATTTATTTATTTATTTATTTATTTATTTATTTATTAGATATAAGTACACTGTAGCTCTCTTAGACACTCCAGAAGAGGGTGTCAGGTTCTGGAGAATCTAAATCCCTCTTATGGTCTGCATATGATGTACATAAACACAGCCTCACATACAGTTCTAAACATTTAAAGATGGGTGGGGCAATTGAAAGGGCTCAACAATGAACAGCATTGTCTCCTCTTCCAGAGAACCTGGGAAAAACTAACAGCAAATATATGGTGGCCCATATCCAGTTCCAGAGGTTCAGACAGACAGACAGACAGACAGAGATAAGGATGGCAGGCCTGCCTGATTTTTCTTTCTTTCTTATCCTTTATAAAAATGATTATTTATTTATTAATTTATTTATTTATGTATTTATTAGATATAAGTACACTGTAGCTGTCTTCAGACACTCCAGTAGACAGTGTCAGATTCTGAAAAATCTAAAACCATCTTCTGGTCTGCATATGATGAACATAAACACAGCCTCAGATATACTTCAAAAAATTTAATGAAGGGTGGGGCCACTGAAAGGGCTCAACAATTAACAGCATTATCTCCTCTTCCAGAGAACCTGGGATCAACTACCAGCAACTATATGGTGGCTCATTTCCAGTTCCCAGGGATCAGACAGACAGACAGACAGACACACAGACAGAGATATGGATGGCAGGCCTGCCTGATCTTTCTTTCTTGCTTATCCTTTTTAAAAAATGTTTATTTTTTATTTATTTATGTATCTATAGATATAAGTACACTGTAGCTGTCTTTAGACACTCCAGAAGAGGGTGTCAGGTTCTGGAGAATCTAAATCCCTCTTATGGTCTGCATATGATGAACATAAACACAGCCTCACATACAGTTCTAAACATTTAAAGAATGGTGGGGCCATTGAAAGGGCTCAACAATGAACAGCATTGTCTCCTCTTCCAGAGAACCTCGGCTCAACTACCAGCAAATATATGGTGGCCCATCTCCAGTTCCCAGGGATCAGACAGACAGACAGACAGACAGACAGACAGAGATAAGGATGGCAGGCCTGCCTGGTCTTTCTTTCTTTCTTATCCTTTTTAAAAAATGTTTATTTAATTATTTATTTATGTATTTATTACATATAAGTACACTGTAGCTGTCTTCAGACACTCCAGAAGAGGGTGTCAGATTCTGGAGATTCTAAATCCCTCTTATGGCCTGCATATTATGTACATAAACACAGCCTCACATATATTTCTAAAAATTTATAGATGGGTGGGACCAATGAAAGGGCTCAACAGTTACCATCACTGTCTCCACTTCCAGAGAACCTTGGATCAACTATCAGCAACTATATAGTGGCCCACCTACAGTTCCAGGGGATCAGACAGGCTGTCAGACAGACAGACAGACAGACAGAGATAAGGATGGCAGGACTGCCTGGTCTTACTTTCTTTCTTATCCTGTTTAAAAAATGTTTATTTATTTATTTATTTACTTATTTATTTATTTATTTATTTATTTATTTATTTATTTATTTATGTATTTATTAGATATAAGTACACTGTAGCTGTCTTAGACACTCCAGAAGAGGGTGTCAGGTTCTGTAGAATCTAAATCCCTCTTATGGTCTGCATATGATGTACATAAACACAGCCTAACATACAGTTTTAAATATTTAAAGATGGATGGGGCCATTGAAAGGGCTCAACAATGAACAGCATTGTCTCCTCTTCCAGAGAACCTCGGTTCAACTACCAGAAACTATATGGTGGCCCATCTCCAGTTCCAGGGGATCAGACAGACAGACAGACAGACAGAGATAAGGATGGCAGTCCTGCCTGGTCTTTCTTTCTTTCTTATCCTTTTGAAAAAATGTTTACTTATTTATTTATTTATGTATTTATTAGATATAAGTAAACTCTAGCTGTCTTCAAACACTCCAGAAGAGTGTGTCAGATTCTGGAGAATCTAAATCCCTCTTATGGCCTGCATATGATGTACATAAACACAGACTCACGTATACTTCTAAAAATTTAAAGATGTGTGGAGCCACTGAGAGGGCTCAACAATTAACAGCATTGTCTCATCTTCCAGAGAACCTGGGATCAACTACCAGCAACTATATGGTGGCCCATCTCCAGTTCCAGTGGATCAGAAAGACAGACAGAGATAAGGATGGCAGGCCTGCCTGGTCTTTCTTTATTTCTTATCCTTTATAAAAAATGTTTATTTATTTATTTATTTATTTATTTATTTATTTATTTATTTTTGTATTTATTAGATATAAGTACACTGTAGCCGTCTTCAGACACTCCAGAAGAGGGTGTCAGATTCTGGAGAATCTAAATCCCTCTTAAGGTCTGCATATGATGTACATAAACACAGCCTCACATATACTTCTAAAAATTTAAAGATGGGTGGGACCACTGAAAGGGCTCAACAATTACCATCACTGTCTCCACTTCCAGAGAACCTGGGATCAACTACCAGCAACTATATGGTGGCCCTTCTGCAGTTCCAGGGGATCAGACAGGCTGTCAGACAGACAGACAGACAGACAGAGATAAGGATGGCAGGACTGCCTGGTCTTACTTTCTTTCTTATCCTGTTTAAAAAATGTTTATTTATTTATTTATTTATTTATTTATTTATTTATTAGATATAAGTACAATGTAGCTGTCTTCAGACACTCCAGAAGAGGGTGTCAGATTCTGGAGAATCTAAATCCCTCTTATGGTCTGCATATGATGTACATAAACACAGCCTCACATATACATCTAAAAATTTAAAGATGGGTGAGAGCAATGAAAGGGCTCAACAATTAACAGCATTGTCTCCTCTTCCAGAGAACCTGGGATCAACTACCAGCAACTATATGGTGGCCCATCTACAGTTCCAGGGGATCTGAAAGGCAGACAGACAGACAGACAGAGATGAGGATTGCAGGCCTCCCTGGTCTTTCTTTCTTTCTTGTCCTTTTTAAAAAATGTTTATTTATTTATGTATTTATTATATATAAGTACACTGTAGCTATCTACAGACACTCCAGAAGAGGGTGTCAGATTCTGAAGAATCAAAAACCATCTTATGGTCTGCATATGATGTACATTAACACAGCCTCAGATATACTTCTAAAAATTTAAAGATGGGTGGGGCCACTGAAAGGGCTCAACAATTAACAGCATTGTCTCCTCTTCCAGAGAACCTGGGATCAACTACCAGCAACTATATGGTGGCCTATCTTCAGTTCCAAAGGATCATATAGAGAGACAGACAGACAGACAGAGATGAGGATGGCAGGCCTGCCTGGTCTTTCTTTCTTTCTTATCCATTTGAAAAAATGTTTACTTATTAATTAATTAATTAATTAATTTATTTATTTATTTAGTTATTAGATATAAGTACACTGTAGCTGTCTTCAGACACTCCAGAAGATGGTGTCAGATTCTGGAGAATCTAAATACCTCTTATGGTCTGCATATGATGTACATAAACACAGACTCAAGTATACTTCTAAAAATTTAAAGATGGGTGGGGCCACTGAATGGGCTCAACAATTAACAGCGTTGTCTCCTCTTCCAGAGAACCTAAGATCAACTACCAGCAACTATATGGTGGCCCATCTGCAGTTCCAGGGGATCAGACAGACAGACAGACAGACAGAGATAAGGATGGCAGGCCTGCCTGGTCTTTCTTTCTTACTTATCCTGTTTAAAAAATGTTTATTTATTTATTTATTTTTTATTTATGTATTTATTAGATATAAGTACACTGTAACTGTCTTCAGACACTCCAGAAGAGGATGTCAGATACTGGAGAATTTAAATCACTCTTATGGTCTGCATATGATGTACATAAATACAGCCTCACATTTACCTCTAAAAATTTAAAGATGGTTGGGGCCACTGAAAGGGCTCAACAATTCACAGCATTGTCTCCTCTTCCAGAGAACCTGGGAAAAACTACCAGCAAATATATGGTGGCCCATATCCAGTTCCAGAGGATCAGACAGACAGACAGACAGACAGACAGAGATAAGGATGGCAGGCCTGCCTGATTTTTCTTTCTTTCTTATCCTTTTTAAAAAATGTTTATTTATTTATTAATTTATTTATTTATGTATTTATTAGATATAAGTACACTGTAGCTGTCTTCAGACACTCCAGAAGGTTTTATAAAACCTTTATAAAAAGGTTTTATAAAAAGTGTTAAATTTTTTAAAAATTAAAAAAAAAATACCAGATCACCATCACACAGCATTGGCTGTCTTCAGGTTTATCCTTTCAGCCTCCAAAACAAAAAGCAATGGCTGGCTGTCTTCAGGTGTATCCTATTCTCCAGTCTTATTTCCAACCTAAGAGCTGGGCTGAGCTGCCTCATTATGTAATTGCAAACCTTCCTTGGTTTGTCTTTTCCATTTCTAAGACTAACAGGCTTTTTTCTATTTAGAGAATATGCTCATGACTGTACTTTAGATATAGTAAATATAACTGTTGCTTATAAAACTTGTTTTCTAGGAATTTTTAAAGGGCAATGGCAGAGTTTATTTTTTAAAAATATTTTGCATTTATTTATTTGTGTGAGTGATGAAGCTCAGGTCTTCAAACTCGTCAGGAGGTATGATTACCTCCCCTCTCTCTCAACCCCTCTCTCTCCTCTCTCAATGATTGTGTAAGAATGTTTTGCATGTGTATGCTGTGCCCACAGACTCCAGAACAGAGTATTAGATCCCCTGGAACTGGAGATGGGCCACCATATATAATACTGGTAATTGAGCCCAGGTTCTCTGGAAGAGGAGACAATGCTCTTAATTGTTGAGCCCTCTCTGTAGCCACATCTTTCTTTTTTTTTTTTTTTTTTTTTTTGAGTATATGTGAGGCTGTGTTTATATACATCATATGCAGACAATAAGAATGATTTAGATTCTTCAGAATCTGACACCCTCTTCTGGACTGTCTGAAGATAGCTACAGCATACTTAAATATAATAAATATATAAATCTTTAAAAAGAAAAAGAAAAGTAAAAAAGAAAGAACAGGCCTGCCATATGCATGTTCATAGAGGAAAATGGAAGAGACCCCAATCTAACCTCAGCAGGGTGCTTCCTTCTGGATGGTAGCTCACAGTTTCATCCCAGCAAGACAGGCAAATCACTGAGTTCAAGGACAGTAAGGTTCAGGACAGCCAAGGTTAGGAAGGAAAAGGGTCTATGTTGAGAATACAAACCGACAAAAATAAAACTAGGAAAAAGAAGTGACAGTGTAACTTGGGGTAGGGTACCAAAAAGAGAAAGCTTTCTGTTACCACTTACAAACAGCAGTAGACTTGCACCCTTCTGCCCAGGTCCCTGCCTTCCTTTCTAGGAATTCTAAGGATGCCAGGGGGTGGGGCAATCCAGATTAACTTTTTAATAACAAAGACTTGGTCTTTG
>NW_028227278.1:10351280-10396755 GCF_978045245.1 Mus caroli | reverse complement strand
TTGTTATGTTTTTCACTGTTTTTTTTTATTACATATTTTCCTCAATTACATTTCCAATGCTATCCCAAAAGTCCCCCATACCTCCCCCCACTTCCCTACCCTCCCATTCTTCTCAGTGGCCCCACACATCTTTAAATTTTTAGAAGTATACGTGAGTCTGTGTTTATGTACATAATATGCAGGCCAAAAGAGGGATTTAGATTCTCCAGAATCTGACACCGTCTTCTGGAGTGTCTGAAGACAGCTACAGTGTACTTATATCTAATAAATACATAAATAAATAAATAAGCAAACATTTTTTCAAAAGGATAAGAAAGAAAGAAAGACCAGGCAAGCCTGCCATCCTTATCTCTGTCTGTCTGTCTGACAGTCTGTCTGATCCCCTGGAACTGGAGGTGGGCCACTATATAGTTGCTGATAGTTGATACCAGGTTCTCTGGAAGTGGAGACAGTGATGGTAATTGTTGAGCCCTTTCAGTGGTCCCACCAATCTTTAAATTTTTAGAAGTATATGTGAGGCTGTGTTTATGTACATCATATGCAGACCATAAGAGGGATTTAGATTCTCCAGAATCTGAAACCCTCTTCTGGAGTGTCTGAAGGCAGCTACAGTGTACTTATATCTAATAAATACATAAATAAATAAATAAATAAATAAATAAATAAATAAATAAATAAACATTTTTTTTAAAGGATAAGAAATAAAGAAAGACCAGGCAGGCCTGGCATCCTTATCTCTGTCTGTCTGTCTGTCTGTCTTTCTGATCCACTGGAACTGGAGATGGGCCACAATATAGTTGCTGGTAGTTGATCCCAGGTTCTCTGGAAGAGGAGACAATGCTGTTAATGGTTGAGCCCTTTCAGTGGCCCCACACATCTTTAAATTTTTGGAAGTAAATGTGAGTCTGTGTTTATGTACATCATATGCACACCATAAGAGGGATTTAGATTATCCAGAATCTGACACCCTCTCCTGGAGTGTCTGAGGACCGCTAAAGTGTACTTATATTTAATAAATACATAAATAAATAAATAAACATTTTTAAAAAGGATGAGAAAGAAAAAAAACCAGGCAGGCCTGCCACCCTTGTCTGTCTGTCTGTCTGTCTTTCTGTCTGATACCTTAGAACTGGAGATGAGCCACCATATAGTTGCTGGTAGTTGATCCCAGGTTGTCTGGAAGAGGAGATAATGCTGTTAATTGTTGAGCCCTTTCAGTGACCCCATACATCTTTAAATTTTTGAATTATATGTGAGGCTGTGTTTATGTACATCATATACAGACCATAAGAGGGATTTAGATTCTCCAGAATCTGACACCATCTTCTGGAGTGTCTGAAGACAGACACAGTGTACTTATATCTAATAAATAAATAAATAAATAAATAAATAAATAAATAAATATATAAATAAACATTTTTTAAAAAGGATAAGAAAGAAAGAAAGACCAGGGAGGCCTGCCTTCCTTATCTCTGTTTCTCTGTCTGTCTGTCTGTCTATCTGTCTGATACCCTGGAACTGGAGATGGGCCACCATATAGGTGCTGGAAGTTGAACCCAGGTTCTCTGGAAGAGGAGACAATGTGGTTAATTGTTGAGCCCTTTCAGTGGCTCCACCCATCTGTAAATTTTTAGAAGTATATGTGAGGCTGTGTTTATGTACATCATATGCAGACCATAAGAGGGATTTAGATTCTCCAGAATCTGACACCCTCTTCTGGAGTGTCTGAAGATAGCTACAGTGTACTTTTATCTAATAAATACATAAATAAGTAAATAAACATTTCTTAAAAAGGATAAGAAAGAAAGACCAGGCAGGCCTGCCATCGTTATCTCTATATGTCTGTCTGTCTGTCTCTCTATCTGATCCTCTGGAACTGGAGATGGGCCACCATATAGTTGCTGGTAGTTGATCCCAGGTTCTCTGGAAGAGGAGACAATGCTGTTAATGGTTGAGCCCATACAGTGGCCCCACACATCTTTAATTTTTGGAAGTAAATGTGAGTCTGTGTTTATGTACATCATATTCAGACCATAAGAGGGATTTAGATTCTCCAGAATCTGACACCTTCTTCCTGATGTCTGAAGACAGCTACAGTGTACTTATACCTAATGAATACATAAATAAATAAATAAACATTTCTTAAAAAGGATAAGAAAGAAAGAAAGACGAAGCAGGCCTGCCATCCTTATCTCTATCTGTCTGTATGTCTGTCTCTCTGTCTGATCCCCTGGAACTGGAGATGGGCCACCATATAGTTGCTGGTAGTTGATCTCAGGTTCTCTGGAAGTGGAGACAATGCTGTTAATTTTTGAGCCGTTCAGTGGCAACACCCATCTTTAATTTTTAGAAGTAAATGTGAGGCTGTGTTTATGTACATCATATGCAGACAATAAGAGGGATTTAGATTCTCCAGAATCTGACTCTCTCTTCTGGAGTGTCTGAAGACAGCTACAGTGTACTTATATCTAATAAATACATAAATAAATAAATAAATAAGCATTATTAAAAAGGATAAGAAAAAAGAAAGACCAGGAAGGCCTGCCATCCTTATCTCTGTCTGTCTGTCTGTCTGTCTGATACCCTGGAACTGGAGTGGGCCACCATATAGTTGCTGGTAGTTGATCCCAGATTCTCTGCAAGAGGAGACAAGGCTGTAAATTTTTGAGCCCTTTCAGTGGCACCACCCACTTTAAATTTTTAGAAGTATTTGTGAGGCTGTGTTTATGTACATCATATGCAGACCATAAAAGGGATTTACATTCTCCAGAATCTGATCCCTCTTCTGGAGTGTCTGAAGACAGCTACAGTGTACTTATATCTAATAAATACATAAATAAATAAATAAACATGTTTTAAAAAGGATAAGAAAGAAAGAAAAACCAGGCAGGCCTGCCATCCTTGTCTGTTTGTCTGTCTGTCTGTCTGATCCCCTGAAACTGGAGATGGGCCACCATATTTTTGCTGGTACTTGATCCCAGGTTCTCTGGAAGAGGAGACAATGCTGTTAATTGTTGAGCCCTTACAGTGGCCCCACCCATCTTTAAATTTTTAGAAGTATATGTGAGGCTGTGTTTATGTACATCATATGCAGACCATAAGAGGGATTTAGATTCTCCAGAATCTGACACACTCTTCTGGAGTGTCTGAAGACAGCTACAATGTACTTATATCTAATAAATACATAAATAAAGAAATAAAACATGTTTTAAAAAGGATAAGTAAGAAAGAAAGACCAGGCAGGCCTGCCATCCTTATCTCTGTCTGTCTGTCTGTCTGTCTGATCCCCGGGAACTGGAGATGGGCTACCTTATAGTTGCTGGTAGTTGATCCCAGGTTCTCTGGAAGAGGAGACAATGCTGTTAATTGTTGAGCCCTTTCAGTGGCCCCACCCATCTTTAAATTTTTAGAAGTATATGTGAGGCTGTGTTTTTGTACATCATATGCAGACCATAAGAGGGATTTAGATTCTCCAGAATCTGACACACTCTTCTGGAGTGTCTGAAGACAGCTACAGTGTACTTATATCTAATAAATACATAAATAAATAAATAAATAAATAAATAAATAAATAAATAAATAAATAAACATTTTTTAAAAGGGATAAAGAAGAAAGAAATACCAGGCAGGCCTTCCATCCTTGTCTGTCTTTCTCTCTGTCAGTCTGTCTTGCCTAGCCCCTTGCGTAGCCTAGCCTAGCCCCTTGCCTTGCCTAGCCTAGCCCAGCCCTGCCTTGCCTAGCCCTGCCTATCCCTGTCTTTAACCAGGCTGGCCTCGAACTCAGAAACTGACTGCTTCTGCCTCCAGAGTGCTCTCATTAAGAGCTCAAGCCACCACTGACTGTTGGGTTTTCTAAGTCTTACATAGGTATGGTCTGTTTCTCAGCTGTGAAACCCTAATTAACACATGTAGTCTGTCCTAGGTCAGCCATAGCTACAGACTGAGGCCTTTTCTAAAACAAAACAAAAGAAAACAAAAAATAGAAATAATAAAATAAATAAATTAAGCAACCACATGATAACTTTTCTTTCTTTCAATGATACTCAGAGCTTGAAGCAGTTCACCCATGAGACCTCAGCTCCGGACATTGAGGCTGTTTCCCTAACAAGTATTATGGCTGAACCTGAGGGGTTCTACTGCTGATTTGTGTCCCCCTCTTTAAAAAAATAGTTGTTTTCAAAGGCTGCAGGTTCTTAGCCCTGTTCCTTGTTACAGTTGAGTCACAGCCCTGAAAGTTCAGTGGTAGTTAAAGGCACTGAGAAGGGCTTCCTCTAGACATCAAAGACCAAGTCTTTGTTATTAAAAAGTTAATCTGGATTGCCCCACCCCCTGGCATCCTTAGAATTCCTAGAAAGGAAGGCAGGGACCTGGGCAGAAGGGTGCAAGTCTACTGCTGTTTGTAAGTGGTAACAGAAAGCTTTCTCTTTTTGGTACCCTACCCCAAGTTACACTGTCACTTCTTTTTCCTAGTTTTATTTTTGTCGGTTTGTATTCTCAACATAGACCCTTTTCCTTCCTAACCTTGGCTGTCCTGAACCTTACTGTCCTTGAACTCAGTGATTTGCCTGTCTTGCTGGGATGAAACTGTGAGCTACCATCCAGAAGGAAGCACCCTGCTGAGGTTAGATTGGGGTCTCTTCCATTTTCCTCTATGAACATGCATATGGCAGGCCTGTTCTTTCTTTTTTACTTTTCTTTTTCTTTTTAAAGATTTATATATTTATTATATTTAAGTATGCTGTAGCTATCTTCAGACAGTCCAGAAGAGGGTGTCAGATTCTGAAGAATCTAAATCATTCTTATTGTCTGCATATGATGTATATAAACACAGCCTCACATATACTCAAAAAAAAAAAAAAAAAAAAGAAAGATGTGGCTACAGAGAGGGCTCAACAATTAAGAGCATTGTCTCCTCTTCCAGAGAACCTGGGCTCAATTACCAGTATTATATATGGTGGCCCATCTCCAGTTCCAGGGGATCTAATACTCTGTTCTGGAGTCTGTGGGCACAGCATACACATGCAAAACATTCTTACACAATCATTGAGAGAGGAGAGAGAGGGGTTGAGAGAGAGGGGAGGTAATCATACCTCCTGACGAGTTTGAAGACCTGAGCTTCATCACTCACACAAATAAATAAATGCAAAATATTTTTAAAAAATAAACTCTGCCATTGCCCTTTAAAAATTCCTAGAAAACAAGTTTTATAAGCAACAGTTATATTTACTATATCTAAAGTACAGTCATGAGCATATTCTCTAAATAGAAAAAAGCCTGTTAGTCTTAGAAATGGAAAAGACAAACCAAGGAAGGTTTGCAATTACATAATGAGGCAGCTCAGCCCAGCTCTTAGGTTGGAAATAAGACTGGAGAATAGGATACACCTGAAGACAGCCAGCCATTGCTTTTTGTTTTGGAGGCTGAAAGGATAAACCTGAAGACAGCCAATGCTGTGTGATGGTGATCTGGTATTTTTTTTTTAATTTTTAAAAAATTTAACACTTTTTATAAAACCTTTTTATAAAGGTTTTATAAAACCTTCTGGAGTGTCTGAAGACAGCTACAGTGTACTTATATCTAATAAATACATAAATAAATAAATTAATAAATAAATAAACATTTTTTAAAAAGGATAAGAAAGAAAGAAAAATCAGGCAGGCCTGCCATCCTTATCTCTGTCTGTCTGTCTGTCTGTCTGTCTGATCCTCTGGAACTGGATATGGGCCACCATATATTTGCTGGTAGTTTTTCCCAGGTTCTCTGGAAGAGGAGACAATGCTGTGAATTGTTGAGCCCTTTCAGTGGCCCCAACCATCTTTAAATATTTAGAGGTAAATGTGAGGCTGTATTTATGTACATCATATGCAGACCATAAGAGTGATTTAAATTCTCCAGTATCTGACATCCTCTTCTGGAGTGTCTGAAGACAGTTACAGTGTACTTATATCTAATAAATACATAAATAAAAAATAAATAAATAAATAAACATTTTTTAAACAGGATAAGTAAGAAAGAAAGACCAGGCAGGCCTGCCATCCTTATCTCTGTCTGTCTGTCTGTCTGTCTGATCCCCTGGAACTGCAGATGGGCCACCATATAGTTGCTGGTAGTTGATCTTAGGTTCTCTGGAAGAGGAGACAACGCTGTTAATTGTTGAGCCCATTCAGTGGCCCCACCCATCTTTAAATTTTTAGAAGTATACTTGAGTCTGTGTTTATGTACATCATATGCAGACCATAAGAGGTATTTAGATTCTCCAGAATCTGACACCATCTTCTGGAGTGTCTGAAGACAGCTACAGTGTACTTATATCTAATAACTAAATTAATTAATTAATTAATTAATTAATTAATTAATAAGTAAACATTTTTTCAAATGGATAAGAAAGAAAGAAAGACCAGGCAGGCCTGCCATCCTCATCTCTGTCTGTCTGTCTGTCTCTCTATATGATCCTTTGGAACTGAAGATAGGCCACCATATAGTTGCTGGTAGTTGATCCCAGGTTCTCTGGAAGAGGAGACAATGCTGTTAATTGTTGAGCCCTTTCAGTGGCCCCACCCATCTTTAAATTTTTAGAAGTATATCTGAGGCTGTGTTAATGTACATCATATGCAGACCATAAGATGGTTTTTGATTCTTCAGAATCTGACACCCTCTTCTGGAGTGTCTGTAGATAGCTACAGTGTACTTATATATAATAAATACATAAATAAATAAACATTTTTTAAAAAGGACAAGAAAGAAAGAAAGACCAGGGAGGCCTGCAATCCTCATCTCTGTCTGTCTGTCTGTCTGCCTTTCAGATCCCCTGGAACTGTAGATGGGCCACCATATAGTTGCTGGTAGTTGATCCCAGGTTCTCTGGAAGAGGAGACAATGCTGTTAATTGTTGAGCCCTTTCATTGCTCTCACCCATCTTTAAATTTTTAGATGTATATGTGAGGCTGTGTTTATGTACATCATATGCAGACCATAAGAGGGATTTAGATTCTCCAGAATCTGACACCCTCTTCTGGAGTGTCTGAAGACAGCTACATTGTACTTATATCTAATAAATAAATAAATAAATAAATAAATAAATAAATAAATAAATAAATAAACATTTTTTAAACAGGATAAGAAAGAAAGTAAGACCAGGCAGTCCTGCCATCCTTATCTCTGTCTGTCTGTCTGTCTGTCTGACAGCCTGTCTGATCCCCTGGAACTGCAGAAGGGCCACCATATAGTTGCTGGTAGTTGATCCCAGGTTCTCTGGAAGTGGAGACAGTGATGGTAATTGTTGAGCCCTTTCAGTGGTCCCACCCATCTTTAAATTTTTAGAAGTATATGTGAGGCTGTGTTTATGTACATCATATGCAGACCTTAAGAGGGATTTAGATTCTCCAGAATCTGACACCCTCTTCTGGAGTGTCTGAAGACGGCTACAGTGTACTTATATCTAATAAATACAAAAATAAATAAATAAATAAATAAATAAATAAATAAATAAATAAACATTTTTTATAAAGGATAAGAAATAAAGAAAGACCAGGCAGGCCTGCCATCCTTATCTCTGTCTGTCTTTCTGATCCACTGGAACTGGAGATGGGCCACCATATAGTTGCTGGTAGTTGATCCCAGGTTCTCTGGAAGATGAGACAATGCTGTTAATTGTTGAGCCCTCTCAGTGGCTCCACACATCTTTAAATTTTTGGAAGTATACATGAGTCTGTGTTTATGTACATCATATGCAGGCCATAAGAGGGATTTAGATTCTCCAGAATCTGACACACTCTTCTGGAGTGTTTGAAGACAGCTAGAGTTTACTTATATCTAATAAATACATAAATAAATAAATAAGTAAACATTTTTTCAAAAGGATAAGAAAGAAAGAAAGACCAGGCAGGACTGCCATCCTTATCTCTGTCTGTCTGTCTGTCTGTCTGATCCCCTGGAACTGGAGATGGGCCACCATATAGTTTCTGGTAGTTGAACCGAGGTTCTCTGGAAGAGGAGACAATGCTGTTCATTGTTGAGCCCTTTCAATGGCCCCATCCATCTTTAAATATTTAAAACTGTATGTTAGGCTGTGTTTATGTACATCATATGCAGACCATAAGAGGGATTTAGATTCTACAGAACCTGACACCCTCTTCTGGAGTGTCTAAGACAGCTACAGTGTACTTATATCTAATAAATACATAAATAAATAAATAAATAAATAAATAAATAAATAAGTAAATAAATAAATAAATAAACATTTTTTAAACAGGATAAGAAAGAAAGTAAGACCAGGCAGTCCTGCCATCCTTATCTCTGTCTGTCTGTCTGTCTGTCTGACAGCCTGTCTGATCCCCTGGAACTGTAGGTGGGCCACTATATAGTTGCTGATAGTTGATCCAAGGTTCTCTGGAAGTGGAGACAGTGATGGTAACTGTTGAGCCCTTTCATTGGTCCCACCCATCTATAAATTTTTAGAAATATATGTGAGGCTGTGTTTATGTACATAATATGCAGGCCATAAGAGGGATTTAGAATCTCCAGAATCTGACACCCTCTTCTGGAGTGTCTGAAGACAGCTACAGTGTACTTATATGTAATAAATACATAAATAAATAATTAAATAAACATTTTTTAAAAAGGATAAGAAAGAAAGAAAGACCAGGCAGGCCTGCCATCCTTATCTCTGTCTGTCTGTCTGTCTGTCTGTCTGTCTGATCCCTGGGAACTGGAGATGGGCCACCATATATTTGCTGGTAGTTGAGCCGAGGTTCTCTGGAAGAGGAGACAATGCTGTTCATTGTTGAGCCCTTTCAATGGCCCCACCATTCTTTAAATGTTTAGAACTGTATGTGAGGCTGTGTTTATGTTCATCATATGCAGACCATAAGAGGGATTTAGATTCTCCAGAACCTGACACCCTCTTCTGGAGTGTCTAAAGACAGCTACAGTGTACTTATATCTAATAGATACATAAATAAATAAAAAATAAACATTTTTTAAAAAGGATAAGCAAGAAAGAAAGATCAGGCAGGCCTGCCATCCATATCTCTGTCTGTGTGTCTGTCTGTCTGTCTGTCTGATCCCTGGGAACTGGAAATGAGCCACCATATAGTTGCTGGTAGTTGATCCCAGGTTCTCTGGAAGAGGAGATAATGCTGTTAATTGTTGAGCCCTTTCAGTGGCCCCACCCTTCATTAAATTTTTTGAAGTATATCTGAGGCTGTGTTTATGTTCATCATATGCAGACCAGAAGATGGTTTTAGATTTTTCAGAATCTGACACTGTCTACTGGAGTGTCTGAAGACAGCTACAGTGTACTTATATCTAATAAATACATAAATAAATAAATTAATAAATAAATAATCATTTTTATAAAGGATAAGAAAGAAAGAAAAATCAGGCAGGCCTGCCATCCTTATCTCTGTCTGTCTGTCTGTCTGTCTGAACCTCTGGAACTGGATATGGGCCACCATATATTTGCTGTTAGTTTTTCCCAGGTTCTCTGGAAGAGGAGACAATGCTGTTCATTGTTGAGCCCTTTCAATTGCCCCACCCATCTTTAAATGTTTAGAACTGTATGTGAGGCTGTGTTTATGTACATCATATGCAGACCATAAGAGGGATTTAGATTCTCCAGAACCTGACACCCTCTTCTGGAGTGTCTAAGAGAGCTACAGTGTACTTATATCTAATAAATAAATAAATAAATAAATAAATAAATAAATAAATAAATAAACATTTTTTAAAAAGGATAAGAAAGAAAGAAAGAACAGGCAGGCCTGCCATCCATATCTCTGTCTGTGTGTCTGTCTGTCTGTCTGTCTGATCCCTGAGAACTAGAAATGAGCCACCATATAGTTGATGGTAGTTGATCCCAGGTTCTCTGGAAGAGGAGATAATGCTGATAATTGTTGAGCCCTTTCAGTGGCCACACCCTTCATTAAATTTTTTAAAGTATATCTGAGGCTGTGTTTATGTACATCATATGCAGACCAGAAGATGGTTTTAGATTTTTCAGAATCTGACACCGTCTACTGGAGTGTCTGAAGACAGCTACAGTGTACTTATATATAATAAATACATAAATAAATAAATTAATAAATAAATAAACATTTTTTATAAAGTATAAGAAAGAAAGAAAATCAGGCAGGCCTGCCATCCATATCTCTGTCTGTCTGTCTGTCTGTCTGAACCTTTGGAACTGGATATGGGCCACCATATAGTTGCTGGTAGTTGATCCCAGGTTCTTTGGAAGAGGAGACAATGATGTTAATTGTTAAGCCCTTTCAGTGGTCCCACCCATCTTTAAATTTTTAGAATTATACGTGAGGCTGTGTTTATGTACATCATATGCAGACCATAAGAGGGATTTAGATTCTCCAGAATCTGACACACTCTTCTGGAGTGTCTGAACAGCTACAGTGTACTTATATCTAATAAATACATAAATACATAAAAAAATAAATAAATAAACATTTTTTAAACAGGATAAGTAAGAAAGAAAGACCTGACAGGCCTGCCATCCTTATCTCTGTCTGTCTGTCTGTCTGTCTGATCCCCTGGAACTGCAGATTGGCCACCATATAGTTGCTGGTAGTTGATCCCAGGTTCTCTGGAAGTGGAGACAGTGATGTTAATTGTTGAGCCCTTTCAGTGGTCCCACCTTTCTTTAAATTTTTAGAAGTATATGTGAGGCTGTGTTTATGTACATCATATGCAGACCATAAGAGGGATTTAGATTCTCTAGAATCTGACACCCTCTTCTGGAGTGTCTGAAGACGGCTACAGTGTACTTATATCTAATAAATACATAAATAAATAAATAAATAAATAAATATATAAAAAAATAAATAAACATTTTTTATAAAGGATAAGAAATAAAGAAAGACCAGGCAGGCCTGCCATCCTTATCTCTGTCTGTCTGTCTCTCTGTCTTTCTGATCCACTGGAACTGGAGATGAGCCACCATATAGTTGCTGGTAGTTGATCCCAGGTTCTCTGGAAGATGAGACAATGCTGTTAATTGTTGAGCCCTCTCAGTGGCCCCACACATCTTTAAATTTTTGGAAGTATACATGAGTCTGTGTTTATGTACATCATATGCAGGCCATAAGAGGGATTTAGATTCTCCAGAATCTGACACACTCTTCTGGAGTGTCTGAAGACAGCTACAGTTTACTTATATCTAATAAATACATAAATAAATAAATAAATAAGTAAACATTTTTTCAAAAGGATAAGAAAGAAAGAAAGACCAGGCAGTCCTGCCATCCTTATCTCTGTCTGTCTGACTGTCTGTCTGTCTGATCCCCTGGAACTGGAGATGGGCCACCATATAGTTGCTGGTAGTTGAGCCGAGGTTCTCTGGAAGAGGAGACAATGCTGTTCATTGTTGAGCCCTTTCAATGGCCCCACCCATTTTTAAATATTTAGAACTGTATGTTAGGCTGTGTTTATGTACATCATATGCAGACCATAAGAGGGATTTAGATTCTACAGAACCAGACACCCACTTCTGGAGTGTCTAAGACAGCTACAGTGTACTTATATCTAATAAATACATGAATAAATAAATAAATAAACATTTTTTAAAAAGTATAAGAAAGAAAGAAAGACCAGGCAGGCCTGCCATCGATATCTCTGTCTGTGTGTCTGTCTGTCTGTCTGATCCCTGGGAACTGGAGATGAGCCACCATATAGTTGCTGGTAGTTGATCCCAGGTTCTCTGGAAGAGGAGATAATGCTGTTAATTGTTGAGCCCTTTCAGTGGCCCCATCCTTCATTAAATTTTTTGAAGTATATCTGAGGCTGTGTTTATGTACATCATATGCAGACCAGAAGATGGTTTTAGATTTTTCAGAATCTGAAACCGTCTACTGGAGTGTCTGAAGACAGCTACAGTGTACTTATATCTAATAAATACATAAATAAATAAATTAATAAATAAATAAACATTTTTTATAAAGGATAAGAAAGAAAGAAAAATCAGGCAGGCCTGCCATCCTTATCTCTGTCTGTCTGTCTCTCTGTCTGAACCTTTGGAACTGGATAAGGGCCACCATATATTTGCTGTTAGTTTTTCCCAGGTTCTCTGGAAGAGGAGACAATGCTGTTCATTGTTGAGCCCTTTCAGTGGCCCCACCCATCTTTAAATGTTTAGAAGTATATGTGAGGCTGTGTTTATGTACATCATATGCAGACCATAAGAGGGATTTAGATTCTCCAGAATTGACACCCTTTTCTGGACTGTCTGAAGACAGCTACAGTGTACTTATATCTAATAAATACGTAAATAAATAAATAAATAAATAAATAAACATTTTTTAAACAGGATAAGTAAGAAAGAAAGACATGGCAGGCCTGCCATCCTTATCTCTGTCTGTCTGTCTGTCTGTCTGATCACCTGGAACTGTAGATGGGCCACCATAAAGTTGCTGGTAGTTGATCCCAGGTTCTCTGGAAGAGGAGATAATGCTGTTAATTGTTGAGCCCTTTCAGTGGCCCCACCCTTCATTAAATTTTAGAAGTATATCTGAGGCTGTGTTTATGTACATCATATGCAGACCATAAGATGGTTTTAGATTCTTCAGAATCTGACACCCTCTACTGGAGTGTCTGAAGACAGCTACAGTGTACTTATATCTAATAAATACATACATAAATAAATTAATAATTAAATAAACATTTTTTAAAAAGGATAAGAAAGAAAGAAAAATCAGGCAGGCCTGCCATCCTTATCACTGTCTGTCTGTCTGTCTGTCTGTCTGATCCTCTGGAACTGGATATGGGCCACCATATATTTGCTGGTAGTTTTTCCCAGGTTCTCTGGAAGAGGAGACAATGTTGTGAATTGTTGAGCCCTTTCAGTGGCCCCAACCATCTTTAAATTTTTATTGGTAAATGTGAGGCTGTATTTATGTACATCATATGCAGACCATAAGAGTGATTTAAATTCTCCAGAATCTGACACCCTCTTCTGGAGTGTCTGAAGACAGCTACAGTGTACTTATATCTAATAAATACATAAATAAATAAATAAATAAATAAATAAATAAATAAATAAATAAATAAACATTTTTTAAACAGGATAAGTAAGAAAGAAAGACCAGGCAGGCCTGCCATCCTTATCTCTGTCTGTCTGTCTGTCTGTCTGATCTCTGGAACTGCAGATGGGCCACCATATAGTTGCTGGTAGTTTATCCCAGGTTCTCTGGAAGAGGAGACAAGCTGTTAATTGTTGAGCCCATTCTTTGGCACCACCCATCTTTAAATTTTTAGAAGTATACTTGAGTCTGTGTTTATGTACACCATATGCAGACCATAAGAGGTATTTAGATTCTCCAGAATCTCACACCCTCTTCTGGAGTGTCTGAAGACAGCTACAGTGTACTTATATCTAATAAATAAATAAATAAATAAATAAATAAATTAATTAATTAATAAGTAAACATTTTTTCAAATGGATAAGAAAGAAAGAAAGACCAGGCAGGCCTGCCATCCTCATTTCTGTCTGTCTGTCTGTCTCTCTATATGATCCTTTGGAACTGAATATAGGCCACTATATAGTTGCTGGTAGTTGATCCCAGGTTCTCTGGAAGAGGAGACAATGCTGTTAATTGTTGAGCCCTTTCAGTGGCCCCACCCATCTTTAAATTTTTAGAAGTATATCTGAGGCTGTGTTTATGTACATCATATGCAGACCATAAGATGGTTTTAGATTCTTCAGAATCTGACACCCTCTTCTGGAGTGTCTGTAGATAGCTACAGAGTACTTATATATAATAAATACATAAATAAATAAACATTTTTTAAAAAGGACAAGAAAGAAAGAAAGACCTGGCAGGCCTGCCATTCTTATCGCTGTCTGTCTGTCTGTCTGTCTGTCTGATCCTCTGGTACTGGATATGGGCCACCATATAGTTGCTGGTAGTTTATCCAAGGTTCTCTGGAAGAGGAGACAATGCTGTAAATTATTGAGCCCTTTCAGTGGCCCCACCCTTCATTAAATTTTTATAAGTATATCTGAGGCTGGTTTATGTACATCATATTCAGACCATAAGAGTGATTTAGATTCTCCAGAAACTGACACCCTCTTCTGGAGTGTCTGAAGACAGCTACAGTGTACGTAAATATAATAAATACATGAATAAATAAATAAATAAACATTTTTTAAAAAGGATAAGAAAGAAAGAAACACCAGGAAGTCCTGCCATTCTTATCTCTGTCTGTCTGTCTGTCTATCTATATGATCCTTTGGAACTGGAGATAGGCCACCATATAGTTGCTGGTAGTTGATCCCAGGTTCTCTGGAAGAGGAGACAATGCTGTTAATTGTTTAGCCCTTTCAGTGGCCCCACCCATCTTTAAATTTTTAGAAGGGTATGTGAGGCTGTGTTTATGTACATCATATGCAGACCATAAGAGGGATTTAGATTCTCCAGAATCTGACACCCTCTTCTGTATTTTCTGAAGACAGTTACAGTGTACTTATATCTAATAAATAAATAAATAAATAAATAAACATTTTTTAAAAAGGATAAGACAGAAAGAAAGACCAGGCAAGCCTTCCACCCTTATCTCTGTCTGTCTGTCTGTCTGTGTGATACCCTAGAACTGGAGATGGGCCACCATATAGTTGCTGGTAGTTTATCCAAGGTTCTCTGGAAGAGGAGACAATGCTGTTAATTGTTGAGCCCTTTCTGTGGCCCCACCCATCTTTAAAATTTTAGAAGTATATGTGAGGCTGTGTTTATGTACATCATATGCAGACCATAAGAGGGATTTAGATTCTCCAGAATCTGACACCCTCTTCTGGAGTGTCTGAAGACAGCTACAGTTTACTTATATCTAATAAATACATAAATAAATAAATAAATGAATAAATAAATAAATAAATAAATAAATAAATAAATAAATAAATAAACATTTTTTAAAAAGGATAAGAAAGTAAGAAAGACCGGGCAGGCCTGCCACCCTTATCTCTGTCTGTCTGTCTGTCTGTCTGTCTGATACCCTGGAACTGTAGATGGGCCACCATAGTGTTGCTGGTAGTTGATCCCAGGTTCTCTGGAAGAGGATACAATGCTGTTATTGTTGAGCCCTTTCAGTGGCGCCACCCATCTTTAAATATTTAGAAGTATATGTGAGGCTGTGTTTATGTACATCTTATGCAGACCATAAATGTGATTTAGATTCTCCAGAATCTGACACCCTCTTCTGGAGTGTCTGAAGACAGCTACAGTGTACTTATATCAAATAAATAAATAAATAAATAAATAAATAAATAAATAAATAAATAAATAAACATTTTTTAAACAGGATAAGAAAGAAAGAAAAACCAGGCAGGCCTGCCATCCTTATCTCTGTCTGTCTTTCTGTCTGTCTACAGTCTGTCTGATCCCCTTGGACTCGAGATGGGCCACCATATAGTTGCTGGTAGTTGATCCCAGGTTCTCTGGAAGAGGAGACAATGCTGTTAATTTTTGAGCCCTTTCAGTGGCCCCACCCATCTTTAAATTTTTAGAAGTATATGTGAGGCTGTGTTCATGTACATCATATGCAGACCATAAGAGGGATATAGATTCTCCAGAATCTGACACCCTCTTCTGGAGAGTCTGAAGACAGCTACAGTGTACTTATATCTGATAAATAAATAAATAAATAAATAAATAAATAAATAAATAAATAAACAAATAAACAAATAAATAAACATTTTTTTAAAAGGATAAGAAAGAAAGAAAAATCAGGCAGGCCTGCCATCCTTATCTCTGTCTGTCTGTCTGTCTGTCTTATCCCCTGGAACTTGAGATGGGCCACCATATAGTTGCTGGTAGTTGATCCCACGTTCTCTGGAAGAAGAGACAATGCTGTTAATTGTTGAGCCCTTTCAGTGGGCCCACCCATCTTTAAATTTTTAGAAGTATATGTGAGGCTGTGTTTATGTACATCATATGAAGACCATAAGAGGGATTTAGATTCTCCAGAAGATAAGACCCTCTTCTAGAGTGTCTTAAGACAGCTACAGTGTACTTATTTCTAATAAATAAATAAATAAATAAATAAATAAATAAATAAATAAATAAATAAACATTTTTTTAAAGTATAAGAAAGAAAGAAAGACCAGGCAGGCCTCCATCCTTATCTCTGTCTCTCTGTCTGTCTGTCTGATACCCTGGAACTGGAGATGGGCCACCATATAGTTGCTGGTAGTTTATCCAATGTTATCTGGAAGAGGAGACAATGCTGTTAATTGTTGAGCCCTCTCAGTGGCCCCACCCATCTTTAAATATTTAGAGGTAAATGTGAGGCTGTATTTATGTACATCATATGCAGACAATAAGAGTGATTTAAATTCTCCAGAATCTGACACCCTCTTCTGGAGTGTCTGAAGACAGCTACAGTGTACTTATATCTAATAAATACATAAATATATAAATAAATAAATAAATAAACATTTTTTAAACAGGATAAGTAAGAAAGAAAGACCAGGCAGGCCTGCCATCCTTATCTCTGTCTGTCTGTCTGTCTGTCTGATCCCTGGAACTGCAAATGGGCCACCATATAGTTGCTGGTAGTTGATCCCAGGTTCTCTGGAAGAGGAGACAACGCTGTTAATTGTTGAGCCCATTCTTTGCCCCACCCATCTTTAAATTTTTAGAAGTATACTTGAGTCTGTGTTTATGTACATCATATGCAGACCATAAGAGGTATTTAGATTCTCCTGAATCTCACACCCTCTTCTGGAGTGTCTGAAGACAGCTACAGTTTACTTATATCTAATAAATACATAAATAAATAAATAAATAAATAAATAAATAAATAAATAAATAAATGAATAAATAAATAAATAAATAAATAAACATTTTTTAAAAAGGATAAGAAAGTAAGAAAGACCGGGCAGGCCTGCCACCCTTATCTCTGTCTGTCTGTCTGTCTGTCTGTCTGATACCCTGGAACTGTAGATGGGCCACCATAGTGTTGCTGGTAGTTGATCCCAGGTTCTCTGGAAGAGGATACAATGCTGTTAATTGTTGAGCCCTTTCAGTGGCGCCACCCATCTTTAAATATTTAGAAGTATATGTGAGGCTGTGTTTATGTACATCTTATGCAGACCATAAATGTGATTTAGATTCTCCAGAATCTGACACCCTCTTCTGGAGTGTCTGAAGACAGCTACAGTGTACTTATATCAAATAAATAAATAAATAAATAAATAAATAAATAAATAAATAAATAAATAAATAAACATTTTTTAAACAGGATAATAAATAAAGAGAGACCAGGCAGGCCTGCCATCCTTATCTCTGTCTGTCTTTCTGTCTGTCTACAGTCTGTCTGATCCCCTTGGACTCGAGATGGGCCACCATATAGTTGCTGGTAGTTGATCCCAGGTTCTCTGGAAGAGGAGACAATGCTGTTAATTTTTGAGCCCTTTCAGTGGCCCCACCCATCTTTAAATTTTTAGAAGTATATGTGAGGCTGTGTTCATGTACATCATATGCAGACCATAAGAGGGATATAGATTCTCCAGAATCTGACACCCTCTTCTGGAGAGTCTGAAGACAGCTACAGTGTACTTATATCTGATAAATAAATAAATAAATAAATAAATAAATAAATAAATAAACAAATAAACAAATAAATAAACATTTTTTTAAAAGGATAAGAAAGAAAGAAAAATCAGGCAGGCCTGCCATCCTTATCTCTGTCTGTCTGTCTGTCTGTCTGTCTTATCCCCTGGAACTTGAGATGGGCCACCATATAGTTGCTGGTAGTTGATCCCACGTTCTCTGGAAGAAGAGACAATGCTGTTAATTGTTGAGCCCTTTCAGTGGGCCCACCCATCTTTAAATTTTTAGAAGTATATGTGAGGCTGTGTTTATGTACATCATATGAAGACCATAAGAGGGATTTAGATTCTCCAGAAGATAAGACCCTCTTCTAGAGTGTCTGAAGACAGCTACAGTGTACTTATTTCTAATAAATAAATAAATAAATAAATAAATAAATAAATAAACATTTTTTTAAAGTATAAGAAAGAAAGAAAGACCAGGCAGGCCTCCATCCTTATCTCTGTCTCTTGTCTGTCTGTCTGATACCCTGGAACTGGAGATGGGCCACCATATAGTTGCTGGTAGTTTATCCAATGTTCTCTGGAAGAGGAGACAATGCTGTTAATTGTTGAGCCCTCTCAGTGGCCCCACCCATCTTTAAATTTTTAGAAGTATATGTGAGGCTGTGTTTATGTACATCATATGAAGACCATAAGAGGGATTTAGATTCTCCAGAATCTGACACACTCTTCTGGAGTGTCTGAATACAGCTACAGTGTACTTATATCTAATAAATACATACATAAATAAATAAATAAATAAACATTTTTTAAACAGGATAAGTAAGAAAGAAAGACCAGGCAGGCCTGCCATCCTTATCTCTGTCTGTCTGTCTGTCTGTCTGATCCCTGGAACTGCATATGGGCCACCATATAGTTGCTGGTAGTTGATCCCAGGTTCTCTGCAAGAGGAGACAACACTGTTAATTGTTGAGCCCATTCTTTGGCCCCACCCATCTTTAAATTTTTAGAAGTATACTTGAGACTCTGTTTATATACATCATATGCAGTCCATAAGAGGTATTTAGATTCTCCAGAATCTCACAACCTTTTCTGGAGTGTCTGAAGACAGCTACAGTGTACTTATATCTAATAAATAAATGAATTAATTAATTAATTAATTAATTAATTAATAAGTAAACATTTTTTCAAATGGATAAGAAAGAAAGAAAGACCAGGCAGGCCTGCCATCCTCATTTCTGTCTGTCTGTCTGTCTGTCTCTCTATATGATCCTTTGGAACTGAAGATAGGTCACCATATAGTTGCTGGTAGTTGATCCCAGGTTCTCTGGAAGAGGAGACAATGCTGTTAATTGTTGAGCCCTTTCAGTGGCCCCACCCATCTTTAAATTTTTAGAAGTATATCTGAGGCTGTGTTTATGTACATCATATGCAGACCATAAGATGGTTTTAGATTCTTCAGAATCTGACACCCTCTTCTGGAGTGTCTGTAGATAGCTACAGAGTACTTATATATAATAAATACATAAATAAATAAACATTTTTAAAAAGGACAAGAAAGAAAGAAAGACCTGGCAGGCCTGCCATCCTTAACTCTGTCTGTCTGCCTGTCTGTCTTTCTTATCCTCTGGTACTGGATATGGGCCACCATATAGTTGCTGGTAGTTTATCCAAGGTTCTCTGGAAGAAGAGACAATGCTGTAAATTATTGAGCCCTTTCAGTGGCCCCACCCTTCATTAAATTTTTATAAGTATATCTGAGGCTGTGTTTATATACATCATATTCAGACCATAAGAGTGATTTAGATTCTCCAGAAACTGACACCCTCTTCTTGAGTGTCTGAAGACAGCTACAGTGTACGTAAATATAATAAATACATGAATAAATAAATAAATAAACATTTTTTAAAAAGGATAAGAAAGAAAGAAACACCAGGAAGTACTGCCATCCTTATCTCTGTCTGTCTGTCTGTCTATCTATATGATCCTTTGGAACTGGAGATAGGCCACCATATAGTTGCTGGTAGTTGATCCCAGGTTCTCTGGAAGAGGAGACAATGCTGTTAATTGTTGAGCCCTTTCAGTGGCCCCACCCATCTTTAAATTTTTAGAAGTATATATGAGGCTGTGTTCATGTACATCATATGCAGACCATAAGAGGGATATAGATTCTCCAGAATCTGACACCCTCTTCTGGAGAGTCTGAAGACAGCTACAGTGTACTTATATCTGATAAATAAATAAATAAATAAATAAATAAATAAATAAACAAATAAACAAATAAATAAACATTTTTTTAAAAGGATAAGAAAGAAAGAAAAATCAGGCAGGCCTGCCATCCTTATCTCTGTCTGTCTGTCTGTCTGTCTGTCTTATCCCCTGGAACTTGAGATGGGCCACCATATAGTTGCTGGTAGTTGATCCCACGTTCTCTGGAAGAAGAGACAATGCTGTTAATTGTTGAGCCCTTTCAGTGGGCCCACCCATCTTTAAATTTTTAGAAGTATATGTGAGGCTGTGTTTATGTACATCATATGAAGACCATAAGAGGGATTTAGATTCTCCAGAAGATAAGACCCTCTTCTAGAGTGTCTGAAGACAGCTACAGTGTACTTATTTCTAATAAATAAATAAATAAATAAATAAATAAATAAATAAATAAATAAACATTTTTTTAAAGTATAAGAAAGAAAGAAAGACCAGGCAGGCCTCCATCCTTATCTCTGTCTCTTGTCTGTCTGTCTGATACCCTGGAACTGGAGATGGGCCACCATATAGTTGCTGGTAGTTTATCCAATGTTCTCTGGAAGAGGAGACAATGCTGTTAATTGTTGAGCCCTCTCAGTGGCCCCACCCATCTTTAAATTTTTAGAAGTATATGTGAGGCTGTGTTTATGTACATCATATGAAGACCATAAGAGGGATTTAGATTCTCCAGAATCTGACACACTCTTCTGGAGTGTCTGAATACAGCTACAGTGTACTTATATCTAATAAATACATACATAAATAAATAAATAAATAAACATTTTTTAAACAGGATAAGTAAGAAAGAAAGACCAGGCAGGCCTGCCATCCTTATCTCTGTCTGTCTGTCTGTCTGTCTGATCCCTGGAACTGCATATGGGCCACCATATAGTTGCTGGTAGTTGATCCCAGGTTCTCTGCAAGAGGAGACAACACTGTTAATTGTTGAGCCCATTCTTTGGCCCCACCCATCTTTAAATTTTTAGAAGTATACTTGAGACTCTGTTTATATACATCATATGCAGTCCATAAGAGGTATTTAGATTCTCCAGAATCTCACAACCTTTTCTGGAGTGTCTGAAGACAGCTACAGTGTACTTATATCTAATAAATAAATGAATTAATTAATTAATTAATTAATTAATTAATAAGTAAACATTTTTTCAAATGGATAAGAAAGAAAGAAAGACCAGGCAGGCCTGCCATCCTCATTTCTGTCTGTCTGTCTGTCTGTCTCTCTATATGATCCTTTGGAACTGAAGATAGGTCACCATATAGTTGCTGGTAGTTGATCCCAGGTTCTCTGGAAGAGGAGACAATGCTGTTAATTGTTGAGCCCTTTCAGTGGCCCCACCCATCTTTAAATTTTTAGAAGTATATCTGAGGCTGTGTTTATGTACATCATATGCAGACCATAAGATGGTTTTAGATTCTTCAGAATCTGACACCCTCTTCTGGAGTGTCTGTAGATAGCTACAGAGTACTTATATATAATAAATACATAAATAAATAAACATTTTTAAAAAGGACAAGAAAGAAAGAAAGACCTGGCAGGCCTGCCATCCTTAACTCTGTCTGTCTGCCTGTCTGTCTTTCTTATCCTCTGGTACTGGATATGGGCCACCATATAGTTGCTGGTAGTTTATCCAAGGTTCTCTGGAAGAAGAGACAATGCTGTAAATTATTGAGCCCTTTCAGTGGCCCCACCCTTCATTAAATTTTTATAAGTATATCTGAGGCTGTGTTTATATACATCATATTCAGACCATAAGAGTGATTTAGATTCTCCAGAAACTGACACCCTCTTCTTGAGTGTCTGAAGACAGCTACAGTGTACGTAAATATAATAAATACATGAATAAATAAATAAATAAACATTTTTTAAAAAGGATAAGAAAGAAAGAAACACCAGGAAGTACTGCCATCCTTATCTCTGTCTGTCTGTCTGTCTATCTATATGATCCTTTGGAACTGGAGATAGGCCACCATATAGTTGCTGGTAGTTGATCCCAGGTTCTCTGGAAGAGGAGACAATGCTGTTAATTGTTGAGCCCTTTCAGTGGCCCCACCCATCTTTAAATTTTTAGAAGTATATATGAGGCTGTGTTCATGTACATCATATGCAGACCATAAGAGGGATATAGATTCTCCAGAATCTGACACCCTCTTCTGGAGAGTCTGAAGACAGCTACAGTGTACTTATATCTGATAAATAAATAAATAAATAAATAAATAAATAAATAAACAAATAAACAAATAAATAAACATTTTTTAAAAGGATAAGAAAGAAAGAAAAATCAGGCAGGCCTGCCATCCTTATCTCTGTCTGTCTGTCTGTCTGTCTTATCCCCTGGAACTTGAGATGGGCCACCATATAGTTGCTGGTAGTTGATCCCACGTTCTCTGGAAGAAGAGACAATGCTGTTAATTGTTGAGCCCTTTCAGTGGGCCCACCCATCTTTAAATTTTTAGAAGTATATGTGAGGCTGTGTTTATGTACATCATATGAAGACCATAAGAGGGATTTAGATTCTCCAGAAGATGAGACCCTCTTCTAGAGTGTCTGAAGACAGCTACAGTGTACTTATTTCTAATAAATAAATAAATAAATAAATAAATAAATAAATAAATAAACATTTTTTTTAAAGTATAAGAAAGAAAGAAAGACCAGGCAGGCCTCCATCCTTATCTCTGTCTCTCTGTCTGTCTGTCTGATACCCTGGAAATGGATATGGCCCACCATATAGTTGCTGGTAGTTTATCCAATGTTCTCTGGAAGAGGAGACAATGCTGTTAATTGTTGAGCCCTCTCAGTGGCCCCACCCATCTTTAAATTTTTAGAGGTAAATGTGAGGCTGTATTTATGTACATCATATGCAGACCATAAGAGTGATTTAAATTCTCCAGAATCTGACACCCTCTTCTGGAGTGTCTGAAGACAGCTACAGTGTACTTATATCTAATAAATACATAAATAAATAAATAAATAAATAAATAAACATTTTTTAAACAGGATAAGTAAGAAAGAAAGACCAGGCAGGCCTGCCATCCTTATCTCTGTCTGTCTGTCTGTCTGTCTGATCCCTGGAACTGCATATGGGCCACCATATAGTTGCTGGTAGTTGATCCCAGGTTCTCTGGAAGAGGAGACAACACTGTTAATTGTTGAGCCCATTCTTTGGCCCCACCCATCTTTAAATTTTTAGAAGTATACTTGAGTCTGTGTTTATGTACATCATATGCAGACCATAAGAGGTATTTAGATTCTCCAGAATCTCACACCCTTTTCTGGAGTGTCTGAAGACAGCTACAGTGTACTTATATCTAATAAATAAATAAATTAATTAATTAATTAATTAATTAATAAGTAAACATTTTTTCAAATGGATAAGAAAGAAAGAAAGACCAGGCAGGCCTGCCATCCTCATTTCTGTCTGTCTGTCTGTCTCTCTATATGATCCTTTGGAACTGAAGATAGGTCACCATATAGTTGCTGGTAGTTGATCCCAGGTTCTCTGGAAGAGGAGACAATGCTGTTAATTGTTGAGCCCTTTCACTGGCCCCACCCATCTTTAAATTTTTAGAAGTATATCTGAGGCTGTGTTTATGTACATCATATGCAGACCATAAGATGGTTTTAGATTCTTCAGAATCTGACACCCTCTTCTGGAGTGTCTGTAGATAGCTACAGAGTACTTATATATAATAAATACATAAATAAATAAACATTTTTTAAAAAGGACAAGAAAGAAAGAAAGACCTGGCAGGCCTGCCATCCTTATCTCTGTCTGTCTGCCTGTCTGTCTGTCTGATCCTCTGGTACTGGATATGGGCCACCATATAGTTGCTGGTAGTTTATCCAAGGTTCTCTGGAAGAGGAGACAATGCTGTAAATTATTGAGCCCTTCCAGTGGCCCCACCCTTCCTTAAATTTTTATAAGTATATCTGAGGCTGTGTTTATGTACATCATATTCAGATCATAAGAGTGATTTAGATTCTCTAGAAACTGACACCGTCTTCTGGAGTGTCTGAAGACAGCTACAGTGTACGTAAATATAATAAATACATGAATAAATAAATAAATAAACATTTTTTAAAAAGGATAAGAAAGAAAGAAACACCAGGAAGTTCTGCCATCCTTATCTCTGTCTGTCTGTCTGTCTATCTATATGATCCTTTGGAACTGGAGATAGGCCACCATATAGTTGCTGGTAGTTGATCCCAGGTTCTCTGGAAGAGGAGACAATGCTGTTAATTGTTGAGCCCTTTCAGTGGCCCCACCCATCTTTAAATTTTTAGAAGGGTATGTGAGGCTGTGTTTATGTACATCATATGCAGACCATAAGAGGGATTTAGATTCTCCAGAATCTGACACCCTCTTCTGTATTTTCTGAAGACAGCTACAGTGTACTTATATCTAATAAATAAATACATAAATAAATAAATAAATAAATAAATAAATAAATAAATAAACATTTTTTAAAAAGGATAAGACAGAAAGAAAGACCAGGCAAGCCTGCCACCCTTATCTCTGTCTGTCTGTCTGTCTGTGTGATACCCTAGAACTGGAGATGGGCCACCATATAGTTGCTGGTAGTTTATCCAAGGTTCTCTGGAAGAGGAGACAATTCTGTTAATTGTTGAGCCCTTTCTGTGGCTCCACCCATCTTTAAAATTTAGAAGTATATGTGAGGCTGTGTTTATGTACATCATATGCAGACCATAAGAGGGATTTAGATTCTCCAGAATCTGACACCCTCTTCTGGAGTGTCTGAAGACAGCTACAGTTTACTTATATCTAATAAATACATAAATAAATAAATAAATAAATAAATAAATAAATAAATAAATAAATAAACATTTTTTTAAAAGGATAAGAAAGTAAGAAAGACCGGGCAGGCCTGCCACCCTTATCTCTGTCTGTCTGTCTATCTGTCAGTCTGATACCCTGGAACTGTAGATGGGCCACCATAGCGTTGCTGGTAGTTGATCCCAGGTTCTCTGGAAGAGGATACAATGCTGTTAATTGTTGAGCCCTTTCAGTGGCGCCACCCATCTTTAAATATTTAGAAGTATATGTGAGGCTGTGTTTATGTACATCTTATGCAGACCATAAATGTGATTTAGATTCTCCAGAATCTGAAACCCTCTTCTGGAGTGTCTGAAGACAGCTACAGTGTACTTATATCAAATAAATAAATAAATAAATAAATAAATAAATAAATAAATAAATAAATAAATAAACATTTTTTAAACAGGATAAGAAAGAAAGAAAAACCAGGCAGGCCTGCCATCCTTATCTCTGTCTGTCTTTCTGTCTGTCTACAGTCTGTCTGATCCCCTTGGACTCGAGATGGGCCACCATATAGTTGCTGGTAGTTGATCCCAGGTTCTCTGGAAGAGGAGACAATGCTGTTAATTTTTGAGCCCTTTCAGTGGCCCCACCCATCTTTAAATTTTTAGAAGTATATGTGAGGCTGTGTTCATGTACATCATATGCAGACCATAAGAGGGATATAGATTCTCCAGAATCTGACACCCTCTTCTGGAGAGTCTGAAGAGAGCTACAGTGTACTTATATCTGATAAATAAATAAATAAATAAATAAATAAATAAACAAATAAACAAATAAATAATCATTTTTTTATAAGGATAAGAAAGAAAGAAAAATCAGGCAGGCCTGCCATCCTTATCTCTGTCTGTCTGTCTGTCTGTCTTATCCCCTGGAACTTGAGATGGGCCACCATATAGTTGCTGGTAGTTGATCCCACGTTCTCTGGAAGAAGAGACAATGCTGTTAATTGTTGAGCCCTTTCAGTGGGCCCACCCATCTTTAAATTTTTAGAAGTATATGTGAGGCTGTGTTTATGTACATCATATGAAGACCATAAGAGGGATTTAGATTCTCCAGAAGATGAGACCCTCTTCTAGAGTGTCTGAAGACAGCTACAGTGTACTTATATCTAATAAATACATAAATAAAAATAAATAAATAAATAAATAAACATTTTTTCAACAGTATAATAAAGAAAGAAAGACCAGGCACGCTTGCCATCCTTATCTCTGTCTGTCTGTCTGTCTGTCTGATCCCCTGGAACTGGAGATGGGCCACCATATAGTTGCTGGTAGTTCATCCCAGGTTCTCTGGAAGAGGAGACAATGCTGTTAATTGTTGAGCCCTTTCTTTAGTGACCCCACCCATCTTTAAATTTTTAGAAGTATATGTGAGGCTGTGTTTATGTACATCATATGCAGACCATAAGAGGGATTTAGATTCTCCAGAATCTGACACCCTCTTCTAGAGTGTCAGAAGACAGCTACAGTGTACTTATATCTAAAAAATACATAAATAAATAAATAAACATTTTTTAAAAAGGATAAGAAAGAAAGAAAGACCAGGCAGGCCTGCCATCCTTATCTCTGTCTTTCTGTCTGTCTGTTTGTCTGTCTGATCCCCTGAAACTGGAGATGGGCCAACATATAGTTGCTGGTAGTTGATCCCAGGTTCTCTGGAAGAGGAGACAATGCTGTTAATTGTTGGTTCCTTTCAGTGGCCCCAACCATCTTTAAATTTTTAGAAGAATATGTGAGGCTGTGTTTATGTACATCCTATGCAGAACATAAATGGGATTTACGTTCTGCAGAATCAAACACCCTCTTCTGGAGTGTCTGAAGATAGCTATAGTGTACTTATATCTAATAAATACATAAATAAATAAATACACCTTTTTTAAAATGATAAGAAAGAAAGAAAGACCAGGCAGGCCTGCCATCCTTATCTCTGTCTGTCTGTCTGTGTGTCTGTCTGATCCCCTGGAACTGGAGATGGGCCACCATATAATTACTGGTTATTGACCCCAGGTTCTCTGGAAGAGGAGACAATGCTGTTAATTGTTGATCCCTTTTAGTGGCCCCACCCATCTTTAAATTTTTAGAAGTATATGTGAGGCTGTGTTTATGTACATCATATGCAGACCATAAGAGGGATTTAGATTTTCCAGAATCTGACAACCTCTTCTGGAGTGTCTGAAGACAAGTATTGTGTACTTATATCTAATAAATACATTAAAAATAAATAAATAAACAAATAAATAAATAAATAAAAATAAATAAATAAACATTTTTTTTAAACGGAGAAGAAAGAAAGAAAGACCATGCAGGCCTGCCATCCTTATCACTTTCTGTCTGTCTGTCTGTCTGTCTGTCTGATCCCCTGTAACTGGAGATGGGACACCATATAGTTGCTGGTAGTTGATCCCAGGTTCTCTGGAAAAGGAGACAATGCTGTTAAATGTTGAGCCCTTTCAGTGGCCCCACCCATCTTTAAATTTTTAGAAGTATATGTGAGGCTATGTTTATGTACATCAAATGCAGACCATAAGAGGGATTTAGATTCTCCAGCATATGACACCCTCTTCTGGAGTGTCTGAAGACAGCTACAGTGTACTTATGTCTAATAAATACATAAAGAAACAAATAAACATTTTTAAATAAGGATAATAAAGAAAGAAAATCCAGGCAGGCCTTCCATCCTTATATCTGTCTGTCTGTCTGTCTGATTCCCTGGAACTGGAGATGGGCCACCATATAGTTGCTGGTAGTTGATCCAGGTTCTCTGGAAGAGGAGACAATGCTGTTAATTGTTGAGCCCTTTCAGTGGCCCCACACATCTTTAAATATTTAGAAATATATGTGAGGCTGTGTTATGTATATCATATGCAGACCATAAGAGGTATTTAGATTCTCCAGAATCTGATACCCTTTTCTGGAGTGTCTGAAGACAGCTACAGTGTACTTATATCTAATAAATAAATAAATAAATAAATAAATAAATAAATAAATAAATAAATAAATAAACATTTTTTAAAAAGGATAAGAAAAAAAGAAAGACTAGCAGGCCTGCCATCCTTATCTCTGTCTGTCTGTCTCTCTGTCTGTCTGATCCCCTGGAACTGGAGATGGGCCACCATATAGTTGCTGGTAGTTCATCCCAGGTTCTCTGGAAGAGGAGACAATGCTGTTAATTGTTGAGCCCTTTCTTTAGTGACCCCACCCATCTTTAAATTTTTAGAAGTATATGTGAGGCTGTGTTTATGTACATCATATGCAGACCATAAGAGGGATTTAGATTCTCCAGAATCTGACACCCTCTTCTAGAGTGTCAGAAGACAGCTACAGTGTACTTATATCTAAAAAATACATAAATAAATAAATAAAAATTTTTTAAAAAGGATAAGAAAGAAAGAAAGACCAGGCAGGCCTGCCATCCTTATCTCTGTCTTTCTGTCTGTCTGTTTGTCTGTCTGATCCCCTGAAACTGGAGATGGGCCAACATATAGTTGCTGGTAGTTGATCCCAGGTTCTCTGGAAGAGGAGACAATGCTGTTAATTGTTGGTTCCTTTCAGTGGCCCCAACCATCTTTAAATTTTTAGAAGAATATGTGAGGCTGTGTTTATGTACATCCTATGCAGAACATAAATGGGATTTACGTTCTGCAGAATCAAACACCCTCTTCTGGAGTGTCTGAAGATAGCTATAGTGTACTTTTATCTAATAAATACATAAATAAATAAATACACCTTTTTTAAAATGATAAGAAAGAAAGAAAGACCAGGCAGGCCTGCCATCCTTATCTCTGTCTGTCTGTCTGTGTGTCTGTCTGATCCCCTGGAACTGGAGATGGGCCACCATATAATTACTGGTTATTGATCCCAGGTTCTCTGGAAGAGGAGACAATGCTGTTAATTGTTGATCCCTTTTAGTGGCCCCACCCATCTTTAAATTTTTAGAAGTATATGTGAGGCTGTGTTTATGTACATCATATGCAGACCATAAGAGGGATTTAGATTTTCCAGAATCTGACAACCTCTTCTGGAGTGTCTGAAGACAAGTATTGTGTACTTATATCTAATAAATACATTAAAAATAAATAAATAAACAAATAAATAAATAAATAAAAATAAATAAATAAACATTTTTTTTAAACGGAGAAGAAAGAAAGAAAGACCATGCAGGCCTGCCATCTTTATCACTTTCTGTCTGTCTGTCTGTCTGTCTGATCCCCTGTAACTGGAGATGGGACACCATATAGTTGCTGGTAGTTGATCCCAGGTTCTCTGGAAAAGGAGACAATGCTGTTAAATGTTGAGCCCTTTCAGTGGCCCCACCCATCTTTAAATTTTTAGAAGTATATGTGAGGCTATGTTTATGTACATCAAATGCAGACCATAAGAGGGATTTAGATTCTCCAGCATATGACACCCTCTTCTGGAGTGTCTGAAGACAGCCACAGTGTACTTATGTCTAATAAATACATAAAGAAACAAATAAACATTTTTAAATAAGGATAATAAAGAAAGAAAATCCAGGCAGGCCTTCCATCCTTATATCTGTCTGTCTGTCTGTCTGATTCCCTGGAACTGGAGATGGGCCACCATATAGTTGCTGGTAGTTGATCCAGGTTCTCTGGAAGAGGAGACAATGCTGTTAATTGTTGAGCCCTTTCAGTGGCCACACACATCTTTAAATATTTAGAAATATATGTGAGGCTGTGTTATGTATATCATATGCAGACCATAAGAGGTATTTAGATTCTCCAGAATCTGATACCCTTTTCTGGAGTGTCTGAAGACAGCTACAGTGTACTTATATCTAATAAATAAATAAATAAATAAATAAATAAATAAATAAATAAATAAATAAATAAACATTTTTTAAAAAGGATAAGAAAAAAAGAAAGACTAGCAGGCCTGCCATCCTTATCTCTGTCTGTCTGTCTCTCTGTCTTTCTGATCCCCTGGAACTGGAGATGGGCCACCACATAGTTGCTGGTAGTTTAATCCCAGGTTCTCTGGAAGAGGAGACAATGCTGTTAATTGTTGAGCCCTTTCAGTGGCCCCACACATCTTTAAATTTTTAGAAGTATATGTGAGGCTGTGTTTATGTACATTGTATGTAGACCATAAGAGGGATTTATATTCTCCAGAATCTGATACCCTCTTCTGGAGTGTCTGAAGACAGCTACAGTGTACTTATATCTAATAAATACATAAATAAATAAATAAACATGTTTTAAAAAGGATAAGAAAGAAAGAAAAACCAGGCAGGCCTGCCATCCTTGTCTGTCTGTTTGTCTGTCTGTCTCTCTGATCCCCTGGATCTGGAGATGGGCCACCATATAGTTGCTGGTAGTTGATCCCAGGTTCTCTGGAAGAGGAGACAATGCTTTTAATTGTTGAGCCCTCACAGTGGCCCCACCCATCTTTAAATTTTTAGAAATAAATGTGAAGCTGTTTTTATGTACATCATATGCATATCATAAGAGGGACTTAGATTCTCCAGAATCTGACACCCTCTTCCTGAGTGTCTGAAGACAGCTACAGTGTACTTATATCTAATAAATACATAAATATATAAATAAATAAATAAATAAATAAATAAATAAATAAATAAACATTTTTTAAACAGGATAAGTAAGAAAGAAAGACCAGGCAGGCCTGCCATCCTTATCTCTGTCTGTCTGTCTGTCTGTCTGATCCCTGGAATGGCAGATGGGCCACCATATAGTTGCTGGTAGTTGATCCCAGGTTCTCTGGAAGAGGAGACAATGCTGTTAATTTTTGAGCCCTTTCAGTGGCCCCACCCATCTTTAAATTTTTATAAGTATATGTGAGGCTGTGTTCATGTACATCATATAGAGACCATAAGAGGGATTTAGATTCTCCAGAATCTGACACCCTCTTCTGGAGTGTCTGAAGACAGCTACAGTGTACTTATATCGAATAAATAAATAAATAAATAAATAAATAAATAAATAAATAAATAAATAAACATTTTTTAAAAGGATAAGAAAGAATGAAAGACCAGGTAGGCCTGCCATCCTTAACTCTATCTGTCTGTATCTCTGTCTGTCTGTCTGATCCCCTGGAACTGGAGATGGGCCACCATATAGTTGCTGGTATTTGATACCAGGTTCTCTGGAAGAGGAGACAATGCTGTTAATTGTTGAGCCCTTTCAGTGGTCCTACCCATCTTTAAATTTTTAGAAGTATATGTGAGGCTGTGTTTATGTACATCATATGCAGACCATAAGAGGGATATAGATTCTCCAGAATCTGAAACCCTCTTCTGGAGTGTCTGAAGACAGCTACAGTGTACTTATATCTAATAAATACATAAATAAATAAATAAACATGTTTTAAAAAGGATAAGAAAGAAAGAAACACCAGGAAGTCCTGCCATCCTTATCTCTGTCTGTCTGTCTGTCTATCTATATGATCCTTTGGAACTGGAGATAGGCCACCATATAGTTGCTGGTAGTTGATCCCAGGTTCTCTGGAAGAGGAGACAATGCTGTTAATTGTTGTGCCCTTTCAGTGGCCCCACCCATCTTTAAATTTTTAGAAGGGTATGTGAGGCTGTGTTTATGTACATCATATGCAGACCATAAGAGGGATTTAGATTCTCCAGAATCTGACACCGTCTTCTGTATTTTCTGAAGACAGCTACAGTGTACTTATATCTAATAAATACATAAATAAATAAATAAATAAATAAATAAATAAATAAACATTTTTTAAAAAGGATAAGACAGAAAGAAAGACCAGGCAAGCCTGCCACCCTTATCTCTGTCTGTCTGTCTGTCTGTGTGATACCCTAGAACTGGAGATGGGCCACCATATAGTTGCTGGTAGTTTATCCAAGGTTCTCTGGAAGAGGAGACAATGCTGTTAATTGTTGAGCCCTTTCTGTGGCTCCACCCATCTTTAAAATTTTAGAAGTATATGTGAGGCTGTGTTTATGTACATCATATGCAGACCATAAGAGGGATTTAGATTCTCCAGAATCTGACACCCTCTTCTGGAGTGTCTGAAGACAGCTACAGTTTACTTATATCTAATAAATACATAAATAAATAAATAAATAAATGAATAAATAAATAAATAAATAAACATTTTTTTAAAAGGATAAGAAAGTAAGAAAGACCGGGCAGGCCTGCCACCCTTATCTCTCTCTGTCTGTCTATCTGTCAGTCTGATACCCTGGAACTGTAGATGGGCCACCATAGCGTTGCTGGTAGTTGATCCCAGGTTCTCTGGAAGAGGATACAATGCTGTTAATTGTTGAGCCCTTTCAGTGGCGCCACCCATCTTTAAATATTTAGAAGTATATGTAAGGCTGTGTTTATGTACATTTTATGCAGACCATAAATGTGATTTAGATTCTTCAGAATCTGACACCCTCTTCTGGAGTGTCTGAAGACAGCTACAGTGTACTTATATTAAATAAATAAATAAATAAATAAATAAATAAATAAATAAATAAATAAATAAACATTTTTTAAACAGGATAAGAAAGAAAGAAAGACCAGGCAGGCCTGCCATCCTTATCTCTGTCTGTCTTTCTGTCTGTCTACAGTCTGTCTGATCCCCTTGGACTCGAGATGGGCCACCATATAGTTGCTGGTAGTTGATCCCAGGTTCTCTGGAAGAGGAGACAATGCTGTTAATTTTTGAGCCCTTTCAGTGGCCCCACCCATCTTTAAATTTTTAGAAGTATATGTGAGGCTGTGTTCATGTACATCATATGCAGACAATAAGAGGGATATAGATTCTCCAGAATCTGACACCCTCTTCTGGAGAGTCTGAAGACAGCTACAGTGTACTTATATCTGATAAATAAATAAATAAATAAATAAATAAATAAATAAATAAATAAACAAATAAACAAATAAATAAACATTTTTTTAAAAGGATAAGAAAGAAAGAAAAATCAGGCAGGCCTGCCATCCTTATCTCTGTCTGTCTGTCTGTCTGTCTTATCCCCTGGAACTTGAGATGGGCCACCATATAGTTGCTGGTAGTTGATCCCACGTTCTCTGGAAGAAGAGACAATGCTGTTAATTGTTGAGCCCTTTCAGTGGGCCCACCCATCTTTAAATTTTTAGAAGTATATGTGAGGCTGTGTTTATGTACATCATATGAAGACCATAAGAGGGATTTAGATTCTCCAGAAGATGAGACCCTCTTCTAGAGTGTCTGAAGACAGCTACAGTGTACTTATATCTAATAAATACATAAATAAAAATAAATAAATAAATAAATAAACATTTTTTCAACAGTATAATAAAGAAAGAAAGACCAGGCACGCTTGCCATCCTTATCTCTGTCTGTCTGTCTGTCTGTCTGATCCCCTGGAACTGGAGATGGGCCACCATATAGTTGCTGGTAGTTCATCCCAGGTTCTCTGGAAGAGGAGACAATGCTGTTAATTGTTGAGCCCTTTCTTTAGTGACCCCACCCATCTTTAAATTTTTAGAAGTATATGTGAGGCTGTGTTTATGTACATCATATGCAGACCATAAGAGGGATTTAGATTCTCCAGAATCTGACACCCTCTTCTAGAGTGTCAGAAGACAGCTACAGTGTACTTATATCTAAAAAATACATAAATAAATAAATAAACATTTTTTTAAAAAGGATAAGAAAGAAAGAAAGACCAGGCAGGCCTGCCATCCTTATCTCTGTCTTTCTGTCTGTCTGTTTGTCTGTCTGATCCCCTGAAACTGGAGATGGGCCAACATATAGTTGCTGGTAGTTGATCCCAGGTTCTCTGGAAGAGGAGACAATGCTGTTAATTGTTGGTTCCTTTCAGTGGCCCCAACCATCTTTAAATTTTTAGAAGAATATGTGAGGCTGTGTTTATGTACATCATATGCAGAACATAAATGGGATTTACGTTCTGCAGAATCAAACACCCTCTTCTGGAGTGTCTGAAGATAGCTATAGTGTACTTATATCTAATAAATACATAAATAAATAAATAAACCTTTTTTAAAATGATAAGAAAGAAAGAAAGACCAGGCAGGCCTGCCATCCTTATCTCTGTCTGTCTGTCTGTGTGTCTGTCTGATCCCCTGGAACTGGAGATGGGCCACCATATAATTACTGGTTATTGATCCCAGGTTCTCTGGAAGAGGAGACAATGCTGTTAATTGTTGATCCCTTTTAGTGGCCCCACCCATCTTTAAATTTTTAGAAGTATATGTGAGGCTGTGTTTATGTACATCATATGCAGACCATAAGAGGGATTTAGATTTTCCAGAATCTGACAACCTCTTCTGGAGTGTCTGAAGACAAGTATTGTGTACTTATATCTAATAAATACATTAAAAATAAATAAATAAACAAATAAATAAATAAATAAAAATAAATAAATAAACATTTTTTTTAAACGGAGAAGAAAGAAAGAAAGACCATGCAGGCCTGCCATCCTTATCACTTTCTGTCTGTCTGTCTGTCTGTCTGTCTGATCCCCTGTAACTGGAGATGGGACACCATATAGTTGCTGGTAGTTGATCCCAGGTTCTCTGGAAAAGGAGACAATGCTGTTAAATGTTGAGCCCTTTCAGTGGCCCCACCCATCTTTAAATTTTTAGAAGTATATGTGAGGCTATGTTTATGTACATCAAATGCAGACCATAAGAGGGATTTAGATTCTCCAGCATATGACACCCTCTTCTGGAGTGTCTGAAGACAGCTACAGTGTACTTATGTCTAATAAATACATAAAGAAACAAATAAACATTTTTAAATAAGGATAATAAAGAAAGAAAATCCAGGCAGGCCTTCCATCCTTATATCTGTCTGTCTGTCTGTCTGATTCCCTGGAACTGGAGATGGGCCACCATATAGTTGCTGGTAGTTGATCCAGGTTCTCTGGAAGAGGAGACAATGCTGTTAATTGTTGAGCCCTTTCAGTGGCCCCACACATCTTTAAATATTTAGAAATATATGTGAGGCTGTGTTATGTATATCATATGCAGACCATAAGAGGTATTTATATTCTCCAGAATCTGATACCCTTTTCTGGAGTGTCTGAAGACAGCTACAGTGTACTTATATCTAATAAATAAATAAATAAATAAATAAATAAATAAATAAATAAATAAATAAACATTTTTTAAAAAGGATAAGAAAAAAAGAAAGACTAGCAGGCCTGCCATCCTTATCTCTGTCTGTCTGTCTCTCTGTCTGTCTGATCCCCTGGAACTGGAGATGGGCCACCACATAGTTGCTGGTAGTTTAATCCCAGGTTCTCTGGAAGAGGAGACAATACTGTTAATTGTTGAGCCCTTTCAGTGGCCCCACACATCTTTAAATTTTTAGAAGTATATGTGAGGCTGTGTTTATGTACATTGTATGTAGACCATAAGAGGGATTTATATTCTCCAGAATCTGATACCCTCTTCTGGAGTGTCTGAAGACAGCTACAGTGTACTTATATCTAATAAATACATAAATAAATAAATAAACATGTTTTAAAAAGGATAAGAAAGAAAGAAAAACCAGGCAGGCCTGCCATCCTTGTCTGTCTGTCTGTCTGTCTGTCTCTCTGATCCCCTGGATCTGGAGATGGGCCACCATATAGTTGCTGGTAGTTGATCCCAGGTTCTCTGGAAGAGGAGACAATGCTGTTAATTGTTGAGCCCTCACAGTGGCCCCACCCATCTTTAAATTTTTAGAAATAAATGTGAAGCTGTTTTTATGTACATCATATGCATATCATAAGAGGGACTTAGATTCTCCAGAATCTGACACCCTCTTCCTGAGTGTCTGAAGACAGCTACAGTGTACTTATATATAATAAATTCATAAATAAATAAATAAACCTTTTTAAACGGATAAGAAAGAAATAAAAACCAGAAGGCCTGCCATCCTTGTCTGTATGTCTGTCTGTCTGTCTGATCGCCTGTAACTGGAGATGGGCCACCATATAGTTGCTGGTAGTTGATCCCAGGTTCTCTGGAAGAGGAGACAATGCTGTTAATTTTTGAGCCCTTTCAGTGGCCCCACCCATCTTTAAATTTTTATAAGTATATGTGAGGCTGTGTTCATGTACATCATATGCAGACCATAAGAGGGATTTAGATTCTCCAGAATCTGACACCCTCTTCTGGAGTGTCTGAAGACAGCTACAGTGTACTTATATCGAATAAATAAATAAATAAATAAATAAATAAATAAATAAATAAATAAATAAACATTTTTTAAAAGGATAAGAAAGAATGAAAGACCAGGTAGGCCTGCCATCCTTAACTCTATCTGTCTGTATCTCTGTCTGTCTGTCTGATCCCCTGGAACTGGAGATGGGCCACCATATAGTTGCTGGTATTTGATACCAGGTTCTCTGGAAGAGGAGACAATGCTGTTAATTGTTGAGCCCTTTCAGTGGTCCTATCCATCTTTAAATTTTTAGAAGTATATGTGAGGCTGTGTTTATGTACATCATATGCAGACCATAAGAGGGATATAGATTCTCCAGAATCTGAAACCCTCTTCTGGAGTGTCTGAAGACAGCTACAGTGTACTTATATCTAATAAATACATAAATAAATAAATAAATAAATAAATAAATAAATAAATATACATTTTTTAAAAGGGATAAGAAAGAAAGAAAAACCAGGCAGGCTTCCATCCTTGTCTGTCTTTCTCTCTGTCTGTCTGTCTTGCCTAGCCCCTTGCATTGCCTAGCCTAGCCCCTTGCCTTGCCTAGCCCAGCCCCTTGCCTAGCCTAGCCTAGCCCAGCCCTGCCTTGCCTAGCCCTGCCTAGCCCTGCCTATCCCTGTCTTTAACCAGGCTGGCCTCGAACTCAGAAACTGACTGCCTCTGCCTCCAGAGTGCTCTCATTAAGAGCTCGAGCCACCACTGACTGTTGGGTTTTCTAAGTCTTACATAGGTATGGTCTGTTTCTCAACTGTGAAACCCTAATTAACACATGTAGTCTGTCCTAGGTCAGCCATAGCTACAGACTGAGGCCTTTTCTAAAACAAAACAAAAGAAAACAAAAAAAATAGAAATAATAAAATAAATAAATTAAGAAACCACATGATATCTTTTCTTTCTTTCAATGATACTCAGAGTTTGAAGCAGTTCACCCATGAGTCCTCAGCCCCGGACATTGAGGCTGTTTCCCTAACAAGTATTATGGCTGAACCTGAGGGGTTCTACTGCTGATTTGTGTCCCCCACTTTAAAAAAATAGTTGTTTTCAAAGGCTGCAGGTTCTTAGCTCTGTTCCTTGTTACAGTTGATTCACAGCCCTGAAAGTTCAGTGGTAGTTAAAGGCACTGAGAAGGGCTTCCTCTAGACATCAAAGACCAAGTCTTTGTTATTAAAAAGTTAATCTGGATTCCCCCACACCCTGGCATCCTTAGAATTCCTAGAAAGGAAGGCAGGGACCTGGGCAGAAGGGTGCAAGGCTACTGGTGTTTGTAAGTGGTAACAGAAAGCTTTCTCTTGTTGGTACCCTACCCCAAGTTACACTGTCACTTCTTTTTCCTATTTGTTGTTTTGTAGGTTTGTTTTCTCAACATAGACCCTTTTCCTTCCTAACCTTGGCTGTCCTGAACCTTACTGTCCTTGAACTCAGTGATTTGCCTGTCTTGCTGGGATGAAACTGTGAGCTACCATCCAGAAGGAAGCACCCTGCTGAGGTTAGATTGGGGTCTCTTCCATTTTCCTCTATGAACATGCATATGGCAGGCCTGTTCTTTCTTTTTTACTTTTCCTTTTCTTTTTAAAGATTTATTTATTTATTATATCAAAGTATGCTGTAGCTATGTTCAGACACTCCAGAAGAGGGTGTCAGATGCTGAAGAATCTAAATCATTCTTATTGTCTGCATATGATGTATATAAACACAGCCTAACATATACTCAAAAAAAAAAAAGAAAGAAAGAAAGAAAGAAAGAAAGAAAGAAAGAAAGAAAGAAAGAAAGAAAGGAAGGAAGAAAGAAAGAAAGAAAGAAAGAAAGATGTGGCTACAGAGAGGGCTCAACAATTAAGAGCATTGTCTCCTCTTCCAGAGAACCTGGGCTCAATTACCAGTATATATATATATGGTGGCCCATCTCCAGTTCCAGGGGATCTATTACTCTGTTCTGGAGTCTGTGGGCACAGCATACACATGCAAAACATTCTTACACTAAAAATAAAATAGATCATTCAGAGAGAGGACAGAGAGTGGGTGAGAGAGAGGGGAGGTAATTATAACTCCTGACGAGTTTGAAGACCTGAGCTTCATCACTCACACAAATAAATACATGCAAAATAATTTTTATTGAGCAACAGTTATATTTACTATATCTAAAGGACAGTCATGAGCATATTCTCTAAATAGAAAAAGGCCTGTTAGTCTTAGAAATGGAAAAGACAAACCAAGGAAGATTTGCAATTACATAATGAGGCAGCTCAGCCCAGCTCTTAGGTTGGAAATAAGACTCAAGAATAGGATACACATGAAGCCAGCCAGCCATTGCTTTTTGTTTTGGAGGCTGAAAGGATACACCTGAAGACAGCCAATGCTGTGTGTGCTTGATGGTGATCTGGTAATTTTTTTTTTTAATTTTTAAAAACTTTAACACTTTTTATAAAACTTTTATAAAAACTTTTTATTCTCCTTTCTTTCTTTCTTTCTTTCTTTCTTTCTTTCTTTCTTTCTTTCTTTCTTTCTTTCTTTCTTTCTTTCTTTTTTCAGGGTTTCTCACCATATTGCAGGTACTACAAGTTTGATTTTCTTATTTTTCGACTGTTTCAGGGTTTCTCACCATATTGCAGGTCCTACTGTGTGATTTTCTCATTTTTCGACTTTTTCAGGGTTTCTTATCATATTCCAAGTCCTAGAGTGTGATTTTCTCATTTTTCGACTTTTTCAGGGATTCTCACCATATTGCAGGTCGTACAAGTGTGAATTTCTTAATTTTCGACTTTTGCAGGGTTTCTCACCATGTTCCAGCTACTACAGTGTATTTTTCTCATTTTTTAAAATTTTCACGGTCTCTCATCTTATTCCAAGTCGAACAGTGTAATTTTCTCATTTTTCGACTTTTTCAGGGTTTCTCACCATATTGCAGGTACTACAAGTTTGATTTTCTTATTTTTCAAATGTTTCAGGGTTTCTCACCATATTCCAGGTCCTACTGTGTGATTTTCTCACGTTAAGACTTTTTCAGTGTTTCTCACCAATATTCTAGGTACTACAGTGTGATTTTCTCATTTTTTGACTTTTTCAGGTTTTCTCATCATATTCCAAGTCCTAGAGTGTGATTTTCTCTTTTTCGGACTTTTTCAGGGTTTCTCAAAAATATTCCAGGTCCTACAGTGTAATTTTCTCATTTTTTGACTTTTTCAGGATTTCTGACCATATTCCAAGTCCTATAGTGTGATTTTCTCATTTTTTGACTTTTTCAGGGTTTCTCATCTTACTTCAAGTCCTACAGTGTGATTTTCTCATTTTTCGACTTTTTCAAGGTTTCTCACCATATTGCAGGTCCTACAAGTGTGATTTTCTTATTGTTGGACTTTTTCAGGGTTTCTCACCATATTCCAGCTCCTACAGTGCATTTTTGTCATTTTTTGTCTTTTTCACGGTTTCTCATCTTATTCCAAGTCCTACAGTGTGATTTTCTCATTTTTCGACTTTTTCAGGGTTTCTCACCATATTGCAGTGCTACTGTGTGATTTTCTCATTTTTAGACTTTTTCAGGGTTTCTCACCATATTCCAGGTTCTACTGTGTGATTTTCTCATTTTTTGACTTTTTCAGGGTTTCTCACCATATTCCAAGTCCTATAGTGTGATTTTCTCATTTTTTGACTTTTTCAGGGTTTCTCATCTTACTCCAAGTCCTACAGTGTGATTTTCTCATTTTTGACTTTTTCAGGGTTTCTCACCATATTGCAGGTCCTACAAGTGTGATTTTCTTATTGTTGGACTTTTTCAGGTTTTTCTCACCATATTCCAGCTCATACAGTGCATTTTTGTCATTTTTTGTCTTTTTCACGGTTTCTCATCTTATTCCAAGTCCTACAGTGTGATTTTCTCATTTTTCGACTTTTTAAGGGTTTCTCACCATATTGCAGGTCCTACTGTGTGATTTTCTCATTTTTAGACTTTTTCAGGTTTTCTCACCATATTCCAGGTACTACTGTGTGATTTTCTCATTTATTGACTTTTTCAGGGATTCTCATCATATTCCAAGTCCTAGAGTGTGATTTTCTCTTTTTAAGACTTTTTAAGGGTTTCTCACCATATTCCAGGTCCTACAGTGTGATTTTCTCAATTTTTGACTTTTTCAGGGTTTCTCATCATATTCCAAGTCCTAGACTGTGATTTTCTCTTTTTTCGACTTTTTCAGGGTTTCTCACCATATTCCAGGTCCTACAGTGTGATTTTCTCATTTTTTGACTTTTTCAGGGTTTCTCATCTTACTCCAAGTCCTACAGTGTGATTTTCTCATTTTTCGACTTTTTCAGGGTTTCTCACCATATTGCAGGTCCTACTGTGTGATTTTCTCATTTTTAGACTTTTTCAGTGTTTACTCACCATATTCAAGGTACTACAGTGTTATTTTCTCATTTTTTGACTTTTTCAGGGTTTCTCATCTTATTCCAAGTCCTACAGTGTGATTTTCTCATTTTTCGACTTTTTCAGGGTTTCTCACCATATTGCAGGTCCTACTGTGTGATTTTCTCATTTTTAGACTTTTTCAGGGTTTCTCACCATATTCCAGGTACTACTGTGTGATTTCTCATTTTTTGACTTTTTCAGGGTTTCTCATCATATTCCAAGTCCTAGAGTGTGATTTTCTCTTTTTTCGACTTTTTCAGGGTTTCTCACCATATTCCAGGTCCTACAGTGTGATTTTCTCATTTTTTGACTTTTTCAGGGTTTCTCACCATATTCCAGCTCCTACTGCGTGATTTTCTCATTTTTCGACTTTTTCAGGGTTTCTCACCATATTCCAAGTCCTACAGTGTGATTTTCTCATTTTTTGACATTTTCAGGGTTTGTCACCATATTCCAGGTACTACAGTGTGATTTTCTTATTTTAGACTTTTTCAGTGTTTCTCACCAAATTCCAGGACCTACTGCGTGATTTTCTCATTTTTGACTTTTTCAGGATTTCTCACCATATTCCATGTCCTACACTGTAATTTTCTCATTTTTCGACTTTTTCAGGGTTTTTCACCATATTGGAGGTCCTACAAGTGTGATTTTCTTATTTTTCGACTTTTTCAGTGTTTCTCATCATATTCCAGCTCCTACAGTGTATTATTCTCATTTTTTTTATTTTTTCACGGTTTCTCATCTTATTCCAAATCCTACAGTGTGATTTTCTCATTGTTGGAATTTTTTATTGTTTCTCACCATATTGCAGGTACTACAAGTTTGATTTTCTTATTTTTCGACTGATTCAGTGTTTCTCACCATATTGCAGGTCCTATTGTGTGATTTTTCTCATTTTTCGACTTTTTCAGGGTTTCTCATCATATTCCAAGTCCTAGGTGTAATTTTTCTAATTTTTAGTCTTTTTCAGAATTTCTCACCATATTCCAGGTTCTACATTGTGATTTTTCTCATTTTTTGAATTTTTCAGGGTTGCTCACCATATTTCAGCTCCTACCGTGTATTTTTGTCATTTTTTGTCTTTTTCACGGTTTCTCATCTTATTCCAAGTCCTATATTGTGATTTTCTCCTTTTTTGACGTTTTCAGGGTTTCTCACCATATTGCAGGTACTACAAGTTTGATTTTCTTATTTTTCTATCTTTCAGGGTTTCTCACCATATTCCAGGTCCTACTGTTTGATTTTCTCATTTTTAGACTTTTTCATGGTTTCTCACCATATTCCAGGTACTACAGTGTACTTTTCTCATTTTTTTGACCTTTTCAGGGTTTCTCATCATATTCCAAGTCCTAGAGTGTGATTTTCTCTTTTTTCGACTATTTCAGAGTTTCTCACCATATTCCAGGTCCTATAGTGTGATTTTCTCATTTTAAGACTTTTTCAGGGTATCTCAACATATTCCAGGTACTACAGTGTGATTTTCTCATTTTTCGACTTTTTCAGGGTTTCTCATCTTATTCCAAGTCCTAAAGTATGATTTTCACATTTTAAGACTTTTTCAGTGTTTCTCACCCTATTGCAGGTCCTACAGTGTGATTTTCTCATTTTTCGACTTTTTCAGGGTTTCTCACCATATTGGAGGTTCTACAAGTGTGATTTTCTTATTTTTTGACTTTTTCAGGGTTTCTTACCATATTCCAGCTTCTACAGTGTATTTTTCTCATTTTTTGACTTTTTCACGGTTACTCATCATATTCTAAATCCTACAGTGTGATTTTCGCATTTTTGGAAATTTTCAGGGTTTCTCACCATAGTGCAAGTACTACAAGTTTGATTTTCTTATTTTTTGACTGTTTAAGTGTTTATCACCATATTGCAGGTCCTAATGTGTGATTTTCTCATTTTGAGACTTTTTCTGTGTTTCTCACCATATTCCAGCTACTACAGTGTGATTTTCTCATTTTTCGACTTTTATAGGGTTCCTCATCATATTCCAAGTCCTAGAGTGTGATTTTTCTAATTATTGACTTTTTCAGGGTTACTCACCAAATTCCATCTTCTACAGTGTGATTTTCAAATTTTTAGACTTTTTCAGGGTTTTTCATCATATTCCAAGTCCTACAGTGTGATTTTCTCATTTTTTGACTTTTTCAGGGTTTCTCATCTTATTCCAAGTCCTAGAGAGTGATTTTTCTAATTTTTCGCCTTTTTCAGGGTGTCTCATCTTATTCCAAGTCCTACAGTGTGATTTTCTCATTTTTCGACTTTTTCAGGGTTTCTCACCATATTGCAGGTCCTACAAGTGTGAATTTCTTATTTTTTGACTTTTTCAGGGTTTCTCACCATATTCCAGCTCCTTCAGTGTATTTTTCTCATTTTTTGACTTTTTCAGGGTTTCTCACCATATTGCAGATATGACAAATTTGATTTTCTTATTTTTCGACTGCTTCAGGGTTTCTCACCATATTCCAGGTCCTACAGTGTAATTTTCTCATTTTTTGACTTTTTCAGTGTTTCTCACCATATTGCAGGTCCTACTGTGTGATTTTCTCATTTTTAGACTTTTTCAGTGTTTACTCACCATATTCAAGGTACTACAGTGTTATTTTCTCATTTTGAGACTTTTTCAGGTTTTCTCATCTTATTCCAAGTCCTACAGGGTGATTTTCTCTTTTTTCGACTTTTAAAGGGTTTTTCAACATATTCCAGGTCCTACAGTGTAATATTCTCATTTTTTGACTTTTTCAGGGTTTGTCACCATATTCCAGGTACTACAGTGTGATTTTCTTATTTTAGACTTTTTCAGTGTTTCTCACCAAATTCCAGGACCTACTGCGTCATTTTCTCATTTTTGACTTTTTCAGGGTTTCTCACCATATTCCATGTCCTACACTGTAATTTTCTCATTTTTCGACTTTTTCAGGGTTTTTCACCCTATTGGAGGTCCTACAAGTGTGATTTTCTTATTTTTCGACTTTTTCAGGGTTTCTCATCATATTCCAGCTCCTACAGTGTATTATACTCATTTTTTTGATTTTTTCACGGTTTCTCATCATATTCCAAATCCTATAGTGTGATTTTCTCATTTTTTGACTTTTTCAGTGTTTCTCACCGTATTGCACGTCCTACTGTGTGATTTTCTCATTTTTAGAGTTTTTCAGTGTTTACTCACCATATTCAAGGTACTACAGTGTGATTTTCTCATTTTTTTGACTTTTTCAGGGTATATCATCATATTCCAAGTCCTAGAGTGTGATTTTCTCTTTTTTCGACTCTTTCAGAGTTTCTCACCATATTCCAGGTCCTACAGTGTGATTTTTCTCATTTTAAGACTTTTTCAGGGTTTCTCAACACATTCCAGGTACTACAGTGTGATTTTCTCATTTTTCGACTTTTTCAGGGTTCCTCATCATATTCCAAGTCCTAGAGTGTGATTTTTCTAATTATTGACTTTTTCACGGTTGCTCACCATATTCCATCTTCTACAGTGTGATTTTCTCATTTTTCGACTTTTTCAGGGTTTTTCATCATATTCCAAGTTCTATAGTGTGATTTTCTCATTTTTTGACTTTTTCAGGGTTTCTCACCATATTCCAGGTCCTACAGTGTGATTTTCTCATTTTTCAACTTTTTCAGGGTTTCTCACCATAATGAAGGTCAAACAAGTGTGAGTTTCTTATTTTTCGACTTTTTCAGGTTTTCTCACCATATTCCAGCTCCTACAGTGTATTTTTCTCATTGTTAGACTTTTTCACGTTTTCTCACAATATTCCAAGTCCTACTGCGTGATTTTCTCATTTTTCGACTTTTTCAGGGTTTCTCACCCTATTCCAAGTCCTACAGTGTGATTTTCTCATTTTTCGACTTTTTCAGAATTTCTCACCCTATTGCAGGTCCTACAAGTGTGAATTTCTTATTTTTTGACTTTTTCAGGGTTTCTCACCATATTCCAGCTCCTTCAGTGTATTTTTCTCATTTTTTGACTTTTTCAGGGTTTCTCACCATATTGCAGATATGACAAATTTGATTTTCTTATTTTTCGACTGCTTCAGGGTTTCTCACCATATTCCAGGTCCTACTGTGTGATTTTCTCATTTTTAGACTTTTTCAGTGTTTTTCTCACCATATTCAAGGTACTACAGTGTTATTTTCTCATTTTTTGACATTTTCAGGTTTTCTCATCATATTCCATGTCCTAGAGGGTGATTTTCTCTTTTTTCGACTTTTAAAGTGTTTCTCAACATATTCCAGGTCCTACAGTGTAATTTTCTCATGTTTTGACTTTTTCAGTGTTTCTCACCATATTGCAGGTCCTACAAGTGTGAATTTCTTTTTTTTCGACTTTTTCAGAGTTACTCACCATATTCCAGGTCCTACAGTGTGATTTTCTCATTTTTAGATTTTTCAGTGTTTCTCAACATATTGCAGGTCCTACTGTGTGATTTTCTCATTTTAAGACTTTTTCAGGGTTTCTCACCATATTCCAGGTCCTACTGTGTGATTTTCTCATTTTTTTACTTTTTCAGTGTTTCTCATCATATTCCAAGTCCTACAGTGTGATTTTCTCATTTTTTGACTTTTTCAGGGTTTCTTATCATATTCCAAGTCCTAGACTGTGATTTTTCTAATTTTTCGACTTTTTCAGATTATATCACCATATTCCTTTTACTACAGTGTTGTTTCTCATTTTTTGACTTTTTCAAGGTTTCTCACCATATTCAATGTCCTACAGTGTGATTTTCTCATTTAAAGGCTTTTTCAGGGTTTGTCACCATATTCCAGGTACTACAGTGTAATTTTCTTATTTTAGACTTTTTCAGTGTTTCTCACCAAATTCCAGGACCTACTGCGTGATTTTCTCATTTTTCGACTTTTTCAGGGTTTCTCACCATATTCCAGGTCCTACACTGTGATTTTCTCATTTTTCGACTTTTTCAGGGTTTTTCACCATATTGGAGGTCCTACAAGTGTGATTTTCTTATTTTTCGACTTTTTCAGGGTTTCTCATCATATTCCAAATCCTACAGTGTGATTTTCTCATTTTTGGAATTTTTCAGGGTTTCTCAACATATTGCAGGTACTACAAGTTTGATTTTCTTATTTTTTGACTTTTTCAGTGTTTCTTACCATATTGCAGGTCCTACTGTGTGATTTTCTCATTTTTAGACTTTTTCAGGGTTTCTCACCATATTCCAGGTACTACTGTGTGATTTCTCATTTTTTGACTTTTTCAGGGTTTCTCATCATATTCCAAGTCCTAGAGTGT
>NW_028227278.1:10294219-10351180 GCF_978045245.1 Mus caroli | reverse complement strand
AAACACTTAAACAGTCAAAAAATAAGAAAATCAAACTTGTAGTACTTGCACTATGGTGAGAAACCCTGAAAATTTCCAAAAATGCGAAAATCACACTGTAGGATTTAGAATATGATGAGTAACCGTGAAAAAGTCAAAAAATGAGAAAAATACACTGTAGAAGCTGGAATATGGTAAGAAACCCTGAAAAAGTCAAAAAATAAGAAAATCACACTTGTAGAACCTCCAATATGGTGAGAAACCCTGAAAAAGTCGAAAAATGAGAAAATCACACTGTAGGACCTGCAATAGGGTGAGAAACACTGAAAAAGTCTTAAAATGTGAAAATCATACTTTAGGACTTGGAATAAGATGAGAAACCCTGAAAAAGTCGAAAAATGAGAAAATCACACTGTAGTACCTGGAATATGTTGAGATACCCTGAAATAGTCTTAAAATGAGAAAATCACACTATAGGACCTGGAATATGGTGAGAAACTCTGAAATAGTCGAAAAAGAGAAAATCACACTCTAGGACTTGGAATATGATGAGAAACCCTGAAAAGGTCAAAAAAATGAGAAAAGTACACTGTAGTACCTGGAATATGGTGAGAAACCATGAAAAAGTCTAAAAATGAGAAAATCAAACAGTAGGACCTGGAATATGGTGAGAAACCCTGAAAGATAGAAAAATAAGAAAATCAAACTTGTAGTACCTGCAATATGGTGAGAAACCCTGAAAACGTCAAAAAAGGAGAAAATCACAATATAGGACTTGGAATAAGATGAGAAACCGTGAAAAAGACAAAAAATGACAAAAATACACGGTAGGAGCTGAAATATGGTGAGCAACCCTGAAAAATTCAAAAAATGAGAAAAATCACAATGTAGAACCTGGAATATGGTGAGAAATTCTGAAAAAGACTAAAAATTAGAAAAATTACACCTAGGACTTGGAATATGATGAGAAACCCTGAAAAAGTCGAAAAATGAGAAAAATCACACAATAGGACCTGCAATATGGTGAGAAACACTGAATCAGTCGAAAAATAAGAAAATCAAACTTGTAGTACCTGCAATATGGTGAGAAACAATAAAAAATTCCAACAATGAGAAAATCACACTGTAGGATTTGGAATAAGATGAGAAACCGTGAAAAAATAAAAAAAATGAGAATAATACACTGTAGGAGCTGGAATATGATGAGAAACACTGAAAAAGTCGAAAAATAAGAAAATCACACTTGTAGGACCTCCAATATGGTGAAAAACCCTGAAAAAGTCGAAAAATGAGAAAATTACAGTGTAGGACATGGAATATGGTGAGAAATCCTGAAAAAGTCAAAAATGAGAAAATCACGCAGTAGGTCCTGGAATTTGGTGAGAAACACTGAAAAAGTCTAAAATAAGAAAATCACACTGTAGTACCTGGAATATGGTGACAAACCCTGAAAATGTCAAAAAATGAGAAAATCACACTGTAGGACTTGGAATATGGTGAGAAACCCTGAAAAAGTCGAAAAATGAGAAAATCACGCAGTAGGAGCTGGAATATGGTGAGAAACCCTGAAAAAGTCAAAAAATGAGAAAATCACACTGTAGGACCTGGAATATGGTGAGAAACCCTGAAAAAGTCGAAAAAAGAGAAATACACACTCTAGGACTTGGAATATGATGAGAAACCCTGAAAAAGTCAAAAAATGAGAAATCACACAGTAGTACCTGGAATATGGTGAGAAACCCTGAAAAAGTCTAAAAATGAGAAAATCACACAGTAGGACCTGCAATATGGTAAGAAACACTGAAACAGTCAAAAAATAAGAAAATCAAAATTGTAGTACCTGCAATATGTTGAGAAACCCTGAAAAATTCCAAAAATGAGAAAATCACACTGTAGGATTTGGAATATGATGAGAAACCCTGAAAAAGTCGAAAAATAAGAAAATCACACTTGTAGGACCTCCAATATGGTGAAAAACCCTGAAAAAGTCGAAAAATGAGAAAATCACAGTGTAGGACCTGGAATATGGTGAGAAACCCTGAAAAAGTCGAAAAATGAGAAAATCACGCAGTAGGTCCTGGAATTTGGTGAGAAACACTGAAAAAGTCTAAAATAAGAAAATTACACTGTAGTACCTGGAATATGGTGACAAACCCTGAAAAAGCCTTTAAATGAGAAAATCACACTGTAGGACATTGAATATGGTGAGAAACCTTGAAAAAGTCAAAAAATGAGAAACAACACTGTAGTAAAAGGAATATGGTGATATAATCTGAAAAAGTCGAAAAATTAGAAAAATCACAGTCTAGGACTTGGAATATGATAAGAAACCCTGAAAAAGTCAAAAAATGAGAAAATCACACTGTAGGACTTGGAATATGATGAGAAACACTGAAAAAGTAAAAAAATGAGAAAATCACACAGTAGGACCTGGAATATGGTGAGAAACCCTGAAAAAGTCTTAAAATGAGAAAATAACACAGTAGGACCTGCAATATGTTGAGAAACACTGAAAAATCTAAAAATGAGAAAATCACACTGTAGGACCTGGAATATGGTGAGTAACTCTGAAAAAGTCGAAAAAAAAGAAATTCACACTTGTAGGACCTGCAATATGGTGAGAAACACTGAAAAAGTCAAAACATGAGAAAATTACACTGTAGGACCTGGAATATGTTGAGAAACACTTTAAAAGTCGAAAAAAGAGAAAATCACCCTCTAGGACATGGAATATGATGAGAAAACCTGAAAATGTCAAAAAATGAGAAAATAACACTGTAGTACCTTGAATATGGTGAGAAAAACACTGAAAAAGTCTAAAAATGAGAAAATCACACAGTAGGACCTGGAATATGGTGAGAAACCCTGAAGCAGTCGAAAAATAATAAAATCAAATTTGTCATATCTGCAATATGGTGAGAAACCCTGAAAAAGTCAAAAAATGAGAAAAATACACTGAAGGAGCTGGAATATGGTGAGAAACCCTGAAAAAGTCAAAAAATAAGAAATTCACACTTGTAGGACCTGCAATAGGGTGAGAAATTCTGAAAAAGTCGAAAAATGAGAAAATCACACTGTAGGACTTGGAATATGGTGAGAAACCCTGAAAAAGTCGAAAAATGAGAAAATCACGCAGTAGGACTTGGAATATTGTGAGAAAACGTGAAAAAGTCTAAAAATGAGAAAAATACACTGTAGGAGCTAGAATATGGTGAGAAAACCTGAAAAAGTTTAAAAATAAGAAACTCACACTTGTTTGACCTTCATTATGGTGAGAAACCCTGAAAAAGTTGAAAAATGAGAAAATCACACTGTAGGACCTGGAATATGGTGAGAAACCCTGAAAAAGTCAAAAAATGAGAAAATCACACTATAGAACTTGGAATATGATGAAAAACCCTGAAAAAGTCGAAAAATGAGAAAATCACACTGTAGAAGATGGAATATGGTGAGCAACCGTGAAAAAGTCAATAATTAGAAAAATCACACTCTAGGACTTGGAATATGATGAGGAACCCTGAAAAAGTCGAAAAATGAGAAAATCACACTGTAGTACCTGGAATGTGTTGAGAAACCCTGAAAAAGTCTTAAAATGAGAAAAATCACACTGTAGGACCTGGAATATGGTGAGAAACTCTGAAAGAGTCGAAAAAAGAGAAAATCACACTCTAGGACTTGGAATATGATGATATACCCTGAAAAAGTCAAAAAAATGAGAAAATCACACTGTAGTACCTTGAATATGGTGAGTAAACACTGAAAAACTCTAAAAATGAGAAAATCACACAGTAGGACGTGCAATACGGTGAGAAACACTGAAAAAGTCAAAAAATGAGAAAATCACACTATAGGATTTGGAATATGATGAGAAACCGTGAAAAAATCAAAAAAATGAGTATAATACACTGTAGGAGCTGGAATATGATGAGAAACCCTGAAAAAGTCGAAAAATAAGAAAATCACACTTGTAGGACCTCCAGTAGGGTGAAAAACCCTGAAAAAGTCGAAAAATGAGAAAATTACAGTGTAGGACATGGAATATGGTGAGAAACCCTGAAAAAGTCAAAAATGAGAAAATGACGCAGTAGGTCCTGGAATTTGGTGAGAAACACTGAAAAAGTCTAAAATAAGAAAATCACACTGTAGTACCTGGAATATGGTGACAAACCCTGAAAAAGTCAAAAAATGAGAATATTACACTGTAGGACCTGGAATATGTTGAGAAACCCTTTAAAAGTCGAAAAAAGAGAAAATCACCCTGTAGGACTTGGAATAAGATGAGAAAACCTGAAAAAAGTCTCAAAATGAGAAAATAACACTGTAGTACCTTGAATATGGTGAGTAAACACTGAAAAAGTCTAAAAATGAGAAAATCACACAGTAGGACCTGCAATATGGTGAGAAACACTAAAAAAGTCAAAAAATGAGAAAATTACACTGTAGGACCTGGAATATGGTGAGAAACCCTGAAGCAGTCGAAAAATAAGAAAATCAAATTTGTCATATCTGCAATATGGTGAGAAACCCTGAAAAAGTCAAAAAATGAGAAAAATACACTGAAGGAGCTGGAATATGGTGAGAAACCCTGAAAAAGTCAAAAAATAAGAAATTCACACTTGTAGGACCTGCAATATGGTGAGAAACCCTGAAAAAGTTGAAAAATGAGAAAATCACACTGTAGGACTTGGAATAAGATGAGACACCCTGAAAAAGTCAAAAAATGAGAAAATCACCCTGTAGGACTTGGAATAAGATGAGAAACCCTGAAAAAGTTGAAAAATGAAAAAATCACACTGTAGAAGATGGAATATGTTGAGCAATCCTGAAAAAGTCAAAAAATGAGAAAAATAACACTGTGGAACCTGGAATATGGTGAGAAACTCTGAAAAAGGCGAAAAATTAGAAAAATCACTCTCTAGGACTTGGAATATGATGAGAAACCCTGAAAAAGTCAAAAATTGAGAAAATCACACTGTAGGACTTGGAATATGATGAAAAACCCTGAAAAAGTCAAAAAATTTGAAAATCACACTGTAGAAGATGGAATTTGGTGAGTAACCCTGAAAAAGTCAATAATTAGAAAAATCACACTCTAGGACTTGGAATATGATGAGGAACCCTATAAAAGTCGAAAAATGAGAAAATCACACTGTAGTAGCTGGAATATGGTGAGAAACACAGAAAAAGTCTCAAAATGAGAAAATCACACATTAGGACCTGCAATATGGTGATAAACACTTAAACAGTCAAAAAATAAGAAAATCAAACTTGTAGTACTTGCACTATGGTGAGAAACCCTGAAAATTTCCAAAAATGCGAAAATCACACTGTAGGATTTAGAATATGATGAGTAACCGTGAAAAAGTCAAAAAATGAGAAAAATACACTGTAGAAGCTGGAATATGGTAAGAAACCCTGAAAAAGTCAAAAAATAAGAAAATCACACTTGTAGAACCTCCAATATGGTGAGAAACCCTGAAAAAGTCGAAAAATGAGAAAATCACACTGTAGGACCTGCAATAGGGTGAGAAACACTGAAAAAGTCTTAAAATGTGAAAATCATACTTTAGGACTTGGAATAAGATGAGAAACCCTGAAAAAGTCGAAAAATGAGAAAATCACACTGTAGTACCTGGAATATGTTGAGATACCCTGAAAAAGTCTTAAAATGAGAAAATCACACTATAGGACCTGGAATATGGTGAGAAACTCTGAAATAGTCGAAAAAAGAGAAAATCACACTCTAGGACTTGGAATATGATGAGAAACCCTGAAAAGGTCAAAAAAATGAGAAAAGTACACTGTAGTACCTGGAATATGGTGAGAAACCATGAAAAAGTCTAAAAATGAGAAAATCAAACAGTAGGACCTGGAATATGGTGAGAAACCCTGAAAGATAGAAAAATAAGAAAATCAAACTTGTAGTACCTGCAATATGGTGAGAAACCCTGAAAACGTCAAAAAAGGAGAAAATCACAATATAGGACTTGGAATAAGATGAGAAACCGTGAAAAAGACAAAAAATGACAAAAATACACGGTAGGAGCTGAAATATGGTGAGCAACCCTGAAAAATTCAAAAAATGAGAAAAATCACAATGTAGAACCTGGAATATGGTGAGAAATTCTGAAAAAGACTAAAAATTAGAAAAATTACACCTAGGACTTGGAATATGATGAGAAGCCCTGAAAAAGTCGAAAAATGAGAAAAATCACACAATAGGACCTGCAATATGGTGAGAAACACTGAATCAGTCGAAAAATAAGAAAATCAAACTTGTAGTACCTGCAATATGGTGAGAAACCCTAAAAAATTCCAACAATGAGAAAATCACACTGTAGGATTTGGAATAAGATGAGAAACCGTGAAAAAATAAAAAAAATGAGAATAATACACTGTAGGAGCTGGAATATGATGAGAAACACTGAAAAAGTCGAAAAATAAGAAAATCACACTTGTAGGACCTCCAATATGGTGAAAAACCCTGAAAAAGTCGAAAAATGAGAAAATTACAGTGTAGGACATGGAATATGGTGAGAAATCCTGAAAAAGTCAAAAATGAGAAAATCACGCAGTAGGTCCTGGAATTTGGTGAGAAACACTGAAAAAGTCTAAAATAAGAAAATCACACTGTAGTACCTGGAATATGGTGACAAACCCTGAAAATGTCAAAAAATGAGAAAATCACACTGTAGGACTTGGAATATGGTGAGAAACCCTGAAAAAGTCGAAAAATGAGAAAATCACGCAGTAGGAGCTGGAATATGGTGAGAAACCCTGAAAAAGTCAAAAAATGAGAAAATCACACTGTAGGACCTGGAATATGGTGAGAAACCCTGAAAAAGTCGAAAAAAGAGAAAATCACACTCTAGGACTTGGAATATGATGAGAAACCCTGAAAAAGTCAAAAAATGAGAAATCACACAGTAGTACCTGGAATATGGTGAGAAACCCTGAAAAAGTCTAAAAATGAGAAAATCACACAGTAGGACCTGCAATATGGTGAGAAACCCTGAAAAAGTCGAAAAATGAGAAAATCACACTGTAGGACTTGGAATAAGATGAGAAACCCTGAAAAAGTCAAAAAATGAGAAAATAACACTGTAGTACCTTGAATATGGTGAGTAAACACTGAAAAAGTCTAAAAATGAGAAAATCACACAGTAGGACCTGCAATATGGTGAGAAACCCTGAAAAAGTCGAAAAATGAGAAAATCACACTGTAGGACTTGGAGTAAGATGAGAAACCCTGAAAAAGTCAAAAAATGAGAAAATCACACTGTAGGACCTGGAATATGGTGAGAAACCCTGAAAAAGTCGAAAAAAGAGAAAATCACAGTCTAGGACTTGGAATATGATGAGAAACCCTGAAAAAGTCAAAAATTGAGAAAATCACACTGTAGGACCTGGAATATGGTGAGAAACCCTTAAAAAGTCTTAAAAAGAGAAAATCACACTCTAGGACTTGGAATATGATGAGAATCCCTGAAAAAGTCAATAAATGAGAAAATCACACAGTAGTACCTGGAATATGGTGAGAAAACCTGAAAAAGTCTAAAAATGAGAAAATCACACAGTAGGACCTGCAATATGGTGAGAAACCCTTAAAAAGTCGAAAAATGAGAAAATCACACTGTAGGACTTGGAATAAGATGAGAAACCGTGAAAAAGACAAAAAATGACAAAAATGCACTGTATGAGCTGGAATATGGTGAGAAAAACCTGAAAAAGTCCAACAATAAGAAAATCACACTTGTAGGACCTGCAATATGGTGAGAAACCCTGAAAAAGTCAAAAATGAGAAAATCACACTGTAGGACTTGGAGTAAGATGAGAAACCCTGAAAAAGTCAAAAAATGAGAAAATCACACTATAGGACTTGGAATATGGTGAGAAACCCTGAAAAAGTCAAAAAATGAGAAAATCACACAGTAGAACCTGGAATATGGTGAGAAACCCTGAAAAAGTCTAAAAATGAGAAAATCACACAGTAGCACTGCAATATGGTGAGAAACCCTGAAAAAGTCGAAAAATGAGAAAATCACACTGTAGGACTTGGAATAAGATGAGAAACCGTGAAAAAGACAAAAAATGACAAAAATGCACTGTAGGAGCTGGAATATGGTGAGAAACCCTGAAAAAGTCCAACAATAAGAAAATCACACTTGTAGGACCTGCAATATGGTGAGAAACCTTGAAAAAGTCGAAAAATGAGAAAATCACACTGTAGGACTTGAAGTAAGATGAGAAACCCTGAAAAAGTCAAAAAATGAGAAAATCACACTATAGGACTTGGAATATGGTCAGAAATCCTGAAAAAGTCAAAAAATGAGAAAATTACACTGTAGGACCTGGAATATTTTTGAGAAACCCTGAAAAAGTCCGAAAAAGAGAAAATCACACTCTAGGACTTGGAATATGATGAGAAAACCTGAAAAAGTCAAAAAATGAGAAAATCACACTGTAGTACCTAGAATATTGGTGAGAAACACTGAAAAAGTCTTAACGTGAGAAAATCACACAGTAGGACCTGGAATATGGTGAGAAACCCTGAAACATTTGAAAAATAAGAAAATCAAACTTGTAGTACCTGCAATATGGTGAGAAACCCTGAAAAAGTCGAAAAATGAGAAAATTACACTGTTCGACTTGGAATAAGATGAGAGACCGTGAAAATTTTAAAAAATGAGAAAAATACACTGTAGTAGCTGGAACATGGTGAGAAACCCTGCAAAAGTCGAAAATTAAGAAATTCACACTTGTACGACCTGCAATATGGTGAGAATCCCTGAAAAAGTCGAAAAATGAGAAAATCACACTCTAGGACTTGGAATATGATAAGAAACCCTGAAAAAGTCGAAAAATGAGAAAATCACACAGTAGGACCTGCAATATGGTGAGAAACCCTGAAACAGTCGAAAAATAAGAAAATCAAACTTGTAGTACCTGCAATATGGTGAGAAACCCTGAAAAAAGAAAGAAAGAAAGAAAGAAAGAAAGAAAGAAAGAAAGAAAGAAAGAAAGAAAGAAAGAAAGAAAGAAAGGAGAATAAAAAGTTTTTATAAAAGTTTTATAAAAAGTGTTAAAGTTTTTAAAAATTAAAAAAAAAAATTACCAGATCACCATCAAGCACACACAGCATTGGCTGTCTTCAGGTGTATCCTTTCAGCCTCCAAAACAAAAAGCAATGGCTGGCTGGCTTCATGTGTATCCTATTCTTGAGTCTTATTTCCAACCTAAGAGCTGGGCTGAGCTGCCTCATTATGTAATTGCAAATCTTCCTTGGTTTGTCTTTTCCATTTCTAAGACTAACAGGCCTTTTTCTATTTAGAGAATATGCTCATGACTGTCCTTTAGATATAGTAAATATAACTGTTGCTCAATAAAAATTATTTTGCATGTATTTATTTGTGTGAGTGATGAAGCTCAGGTCTTCAAACTCGTCAGGAGTTATAATTACCTCCCCTCTCTCTCACCCACTCTCTGTCCTCTCTCTGAATGATCTATTTTATTTTTAGTGTAAGAATGTTTTGCATGTGTATGCTGTGCCCACAGACTCCAGAACAGAGTAATAGATCCCCTGGAACTGGAGATGGGCCACCATATATATATATACTGGTAATTGAGCCCAGGTTCTCTGGAAGAGGAGACAATGCTCTTAATTGTTGAGCCCTCTCTGTAGCCACATCTTTCTTTCTTTCTTTCTTTCTTTCTTCCTTCCTTTCTTTCTTTCTTTCTTTCTTTCTTTCTTTCTTTCTTTCTTTCTTTCTTTCTTTCTTTTTTTTTTTTGAGTATATGTTAGGCTGTGTTTATATACATCATATGCAGACAATAAGAATGATTTAGATTCTTCAGCATCTGACACCCTCTTCTGGAGTGTCTGAACATAGCTACAGCATACTTTGATATAATAAATAAATAAATCTTTAAAAAGAAAAGGAAAAGTAAAAAAGAAAGAACAGGCCTGCCATATGCATGTTCATAGAGGAAAATGGAAGAGACCCCAATCTAACCTCAGCAGGGTGCTTCCTTCTGGATGGTAGCTCACAGTTTCATCCCAGCAAGACAGGCAAATCACTGAGTTCAAGGACAGTAAGGTTCAGGACAGCCAAGGTTAGGAAGGAAAAGGGTCTATGTTGAGAAAACAAACCTACAAAACAACAAATAGGAAAAAGAAGTGACAGTGTAACTTGGGGTAGGGTACCAACAAGAGAAAGCTTTCTGTTACCACTTACAAACACCAGTAGCCTTGCACCCTTCTGCCCAGGTCCCTGCCTTCCTTTCTAGGAATTCTAAGGATGCCAGGGTGTGGGGGAATCCAGATTAACTTTTTAATAACAAAGACTTGGTCTTTGATGTCTAGAGGAAGCCCTTCTCAGTGCCTTTAACTACCACTGAACTTTCAGGGCTGTGAATCAACTGTAACAAGGAACAGAGCTAAGAACCTGCAGCCTTTGAAAACAACTATTTTTTTAAAGTGGGGGACACAAATCAGCAGTAGAACCCCTCAGGTTCAGCCATAATACTTGTTAGGGAAACAGCCTCAATGTCCGGGGCTGAGGACTCATGGGTGAACTGCTTCAAACTCTGAGTATCATTGAAAGAAAGAAAAGATATCATGTGGTTTCTTAATTTATTTATTTTATTATTTCTATTTTTTTTGTTTTCTTTTGTTTTGTTTTAGAAAAGGCCTCAGTCTGTAGCTATGGCTGACCTAGGACAGACTACATGTGTTAATTAGGGTTTCACAGTTGAGAAACAGACCATACCTATGTAAGACTTAGAAAACCCAACAGTCAGTGGTGGCTCGAGCTCTTAATGAGAGCACTCTGGAGGCAGAGGCAGTCAGTTTCTGAGTTCGAGGCCAGCCTGGTTAAAGACAGGGATAGGCAGGGCTAGGCAGGGCTAGGCAAGGCAGGGCTGGGCTAGGCTAGGCTAGGCAAGGGGCTGGGCTAGGCAAGGCAAGGGGCTAGGCTAGGCAATGCAAGGGGCTAGGCAAGACAGACAGACAGAGAGAAAGACAGACAAGGATGGAAGCCTGCCTGGTTTTTCTTTCTTTCTTATCCCTTTTAAAAAATGTATATTTATTTATTTATTTATTTATTTATTTATTTATTTATGTATTTATTAGATATAAGTACACTGTAGCTGTCTTCAGACACTCCAGAAGAGGGTTTCAGATTCTGGAGAATCTATATCCCTCTTATGGTCTGCATATGATGTACATAAACACAGCCTCACATATACTTCTAAAAATTTAAAGATGGATAGGACCACTGAAAGGGCTCAACAATTAACAGCATTGTCTCCTCTTCCAGAGAACCTGGTATCAAATACCAGCAACTATATGGTGGCCCATCTCCAGTTCCAGGGGATCAGACAGACAGACAGAGATACAGACAGATAGAGTTAAGGATGGCAGGCCTACCTGGTCTTTCATTCTTTCTTATCCTTTTAAAAAATGTTTATTTATTTATTTATTTATTTATTTATTTATTTATTTATTTATTTATTTATTCGATATAAGTACACTGTAGCTGTCTTCAGACACTCCAGAAGAGGGTGTCAGATTCTGGAGAATCTAAATCCCTCTTATGGTCTGCATATGATGTACATGAACACAGCCTCACATATACTTATAAAAATTTAAAGATGGGTGGGGCCACTGAAAGGGCTCAAAAATTAACAGCATTGTCTCCTCTTCCAGAGAACCTGGGATCAACTACCAGCAACTATATGGTGGCCCATCTCCAGTTACAGGCGATCAGACAGACAGACAGACATACAGACAAGGATGGCAGGCCTTCTGGTTTTTATTTCTTTCTTATCCGTTTAAAAAGGTTTATTTATTTATTTATGAATTTATTATATATAAGTACACTGTAGCTGTCTTCAGACACTCAGGAAGAGGGTGTCAGATTCTGGAGAATCTAAGTCCCTCTTATGATATGCATATGATGTACATAAAAACAGCTTCACATTTATTTCTAAAAATTTAAAGATGGGTGGGGCCACTGTGAGGGCTCAACAATTAACAGCATTGTCTCCTCTTCCAGAGAACCTGGGATCAACTACCAGCAACTATATGGTGGCCCATCTCCAGATCCAGGGGATCAGAGAGACAGACAGACAGACAGACAGACAAGGATGGCAGGCCTGCCTGGTTTTTCTTTCTTTCTTATCCTTTTTAAAACATGTTTATTTATTTATTTATGTATTTATTAGATATAAGTACACTGTAGCTGTCTTCAGACACTCCAGAAGAGGGTATCAGATTCTGGAGAATATAAATCCCTCTTATGGTCTACATACAATGTACATAAACACAGCCTCACATATACTTCTAAAAATTTAAAGATGTGTGGGGCCACTGAAAGGGCTCAACAATTAACAGTATTGTCTCCTCTTCCAGAGAACCTGGGATTAAACTACCAGCAACTATGTGGTGGCCCATCTCCAGTTCCAGGGGATCAGACAGACAGAGAGACAGACAGACAGAGATAAGGATGGCAGGCCTGCTAGTCTTTCTTTTTTTCTTATCCTTTTTAAAAAATGTTTATTTATTTATTTATTTATTTATTTATTTATTTATTTATTTATTTATTTATTTATTAGATATAAGTACACTGTAGCTGTCTTCAGACACTCCAGAAAAGGGTATCAGATTCTGGAGAATATAAATACCTCTTATGGTCTGCATATGATATACATAACACAGCCTCACATATATTTCTAAATATTTAAAGATGTGTGGGGCCACTGAAAGGGCTCAACAATTAACAGCATTGTCTCCTCTTCCAGAGAACCTGGATCAACTACCAGCAACTATATGGTGGCCCATCTCCAGTTCCAGGGAATCAGACAGACAGACAGACAGACAGATATAAGGATGGAAGGCCTGCCTGGATTTTCTTTCTTTATTATCCTTATTTAAAAATGTTTATTTGTTTATTTATGTATTTATTAGACATAAGTACACTGTAGCTGTCTTCAGACACTCCAGAAGAGGGTGTCATATGCTGGAGAATCTAAATCCCTCTTATGGTCTGCATTTGATGTACATAAACATAGCCTCACATATACTTCTAAAAATTTAAAGATGGGTGGGGCCACTGAAAGGGCTCAACATTTAACAGCATTGTCTCCTCTTCCAGAGAACCTGGGATCAACTACCAGCAACTATATGGTGTCCCATCTCCAGTTACAGGGGATCAGACAGACAGACAGACAGACAGAAAGTGATAAGGATGGCAGGCCTGCATGGTCTTTCTTTCTTTCTTCTCCGTTTAAAAAAAAATGTTTATTTATTTATTTTTATTTATTTATTTATTTATTTATTTTTAATGTATTTATTAGATATAAGTACACAATACTTGTCTTCAGACACTCCAGAAGAGGTTGTCAGATTCTGGAAAATCTAAATCCCTCTTATGGTCTGCATATGATGTACATAAACACAGCCTCACATATACTTCTAAAAATTTAAAGATGGGTGGGGCCACTAAAAGGGATCAACAATTAACAGCATTGTCTCCTCTTCCAGAGAACCTGGGATCAATAACCAGTAATTATATGGTGGCCCATCTCCAGTTCCAGGGGATCAGACAGACACACAGACAGACAGACAGAGATAAGGATGGCAGGCCTGCCTGGTCTTTCTTTCTTTCTTATCATTTTAAAAAAGGTTTATTTATTTATTTATGTATTTATTAGATATAAGTACACTATAGCTATCTTCAGACACTCCAGAAGAGGGTGTTTGATTCTGCAGAACGTAAATCCCATTTATGTTCTGCATATGATGTACATAAACACAGCCTCACATATTCTTCTAAAAATTTAAAGATGGTTGGGGCCACTGAAAGGAACCAACAATTAACAGCATTGTCTCCTCTTCCAGAGAACCTGGGATCAACTACCAGCAACTATATGTTGGCCCATCTCCAGTTTCAGGGGATCAGACAGACAAACAGACAGACAGAAAGACAGAGATAAGGATGGCAGGCCTGCCTGGTCTTTCTTTCTTTCTTATCCTTTTTAAAAAAATGTTTATTTATTTATTTATGTATTTTTTAGATATAAGTACACTGTAGCTGTCTTCTGACACTCTAGAAGAGGGTGTCAGATTCTGGAGAATCTAAATCCCTCTTATGGTCTGCATATGATGTACATAAACACAGCCTCACATATACTTCTAAAAATTTAAAGATGGGTGGGGTCACTAAAGAAAGGGCTCAACAATTAACAGCATTGTCTCCTCTTCCAGAGAACCTGGGATGAACTACCAGCAACTATATGGTGGCCCATCTCCAGTTCCAGGGGATCAGACAGACAGACAGACAGACAGAGATAAGGATGGCAAGCGTGCCTGGTCTTTCTTTCTTTATTATACTGTTGAAAAAATGTTTATTTATTTATTTATTTATTTTTATTTATGTATTTATTAGATATAAGTACACTGTAGCTGTCTTCAGACACTCTAGAAGAGGGTCTCATCTTCTGGAGAATCTAAATCCCTCTTATGGTCTTCATATGATGTACATAAACACAGCCTCACATATACTTCTAAAAATTTAAAGATGGGTGGGCCCACTGAAAGGGCTCAACAATTAACAGCATTGTCTCTTCTTCCAGAGAACGTGGGATCAACTACCAGCAACTATATGGTGGCCCATCTCAAGTTCCAGGGGATAAGACAGACAGACAGACAGACAGAGATAAGGATGGCAGGCCTGCCTGATTTTTCTTTCTTTCTTATCCTTTTAAAAAAATGTTTATTTATTTGTTTATTTGTTTATTTATTTATTTATTTATTTATTTATTTATTTATTTATTTATTTATTTATCAGATATAAGTACACTGTAGCTGTCTTCAGACTCTCCAGAAGAGGGTGTCAGATTCTGGAGAATCTATATCCCTCTTATTGTCTGCATATGATGTACATGAACACAGCCTCACATATACTTCTAAAAATTTAAAGATGGGTGGGGCCACTGAAAGGGCTCAAAAATTAACAGCATTGTCTCCTCTTCCAGAGAACCTGGGATCAACTACCAGCAACTATATGGTGGCCCATCTCGAGTCCAAGGGGATCAGACAGACTGTAGACAGACAGAAAGACAGACAGAGATAAGGATGGCAGGCCTGCCTGGTCTTTCTTTCTTTCTTATCCTGTTTAAAAAATGTTTATTTATTTATTTATTTATTTATTTATTTATTTATTTATTTATTTAATATAAGTACACTGTAGCTGTCTTCAGACACTCCAGAAGAGGGTGTCAGATTCTGAAGAATCTAAATCACATTTATGGTCTGCATAAAATGTACATAAACACAGCCTTACATATACTTCTAAATATTTAAAGATGGGTGGCGCCACTGAAAGGGCTCAACAATTAACAGCATTGTATCCTCTTCCAGAGAACCTGGGATCAACTACCAGCAACGCTATGGTGGCCCATCTACAGTTCCAGGGTATCAGACTGACAGATAGACAGACAGAGAGAGATAAGGGTGGCAGGCCTGCCCGGTCTTTCTTACTTTCTTATCCTTTTAAAAAAATGTTTATTTATTTATTTATTTATTCATTTATTTATTTATTTATTTATGTATTTATTAGATATAAGTAAACTGTAGCTGTCTTCAGACACTCCAGAAGAGGGTGTCAGATTCTGGAGAATCTAAATCCCTCTTATGGTCTGCATATGATGTACATAAACACAGCCTCACATATACTTCTAAAATTTTAAAGATGGGTGGAGCCACAGAAAGGGCTCAACAATTAACAGCATTGTCTCCTCTTCCAGAGAACCTTGGATAAACTACCAGCAACTATATGGTGGCCCATCTCCAGTTCTAGGGTATCACACAGACAGACAGACAGACAGAGATAAGGGTGGCAGGCTTGCCTGGTCTTTCTTTCTGTCTTATCCTTTTTAAAAAATGTTTATTTATTTATTTATTTATTTATTTATTTATTTATGTATTTATTAGATATAAGTACACTGTAGCTGTCTTCAGAAAATACAGAAGACGGTGTCAGATTCTGGAGAATCTAAATCCCTCTTATGGTCTGCATATGATGTACATAAACACAGCCTCACATACCCTTCTAAAAATTTAAAGATGGGTGGGGCCACTGAAAGGGCACAACAATTAACAGCATTGTCTCCTCTTCCAGAGAACCTGGGATCAACTACCAGCAACTATATGGTGGCCTATCTCCAGTTCCAAAGGATCATATAGATAGACAGACAGACAGACAGAGATAAGGATGGCAGGACTTCCTGGTGTTTCTTTCTTTCTTATCCTTTTTAAAACATGTTTATTTATTTATTTATGTATTTATTAGATATAAGTACACTGTAGCTGTCTTCAGACACTCCAGAAGAGGGTTTCAGATTCTGGAGAATCTATATCCCTCTTATGGTCTGCATATGATGTACATAAACACAGCCTCACATATACTTCTAAAAATTTAAAGATGGGTAGGACCACTGAAAGGGCTCAACAATTAACAGCATTGTCTCCTCTTCCAGAGAACCTGGTATCAAATACCAGCAACTATATGGTGGCCCATCTCCAGTTCCAGGGGATCAGACAGACAGACAGAGATACAGACAGATAGAGTTAAGGATGGCAGGCCTACCTGGTCTTTCATTCTTTCTTATCCTTTTAAAAAATGTTTATTTATTTATTTATTTATTTATTTATTTATTTATTTATTTATTTATTCGATATAAGTACACTGTAGCTGTCTTCAGACACTCCAGAAGAGGGTGTCAGATTCTGGAGAATCTAAATCCCTCTTATGGTCTCTATATGATGTACATGAACACAGCCTCACATATACTTATAAAAATTTAAAGATGGGTGGGGCCACTGAAAGGGCTCAAAAATTAACAGCATTGTCTCCTCTTCCAGAGAACCTGGGATCAACTACCAGCAACTATATGGTGGCCCATCTGCCATTCCAGGGATCAGACAGACAGACAGACAGACAGAGATAAGGATGGCAGGCCTGCCTGGTCTTTCTTTCTTACTTATCCTGTTTAAAAAATGTTTATTTATTTATTTATTTATTTATTTATTTATTTATTTATTTATATATTTATGTATTTATTAGATATAAGTACACTGTAGCTGTCTTCAGACACTCAGGAAGAGGGTGTCAGATTCTGGAGAATCTAAGTCCCTCTTATGATATGCATATGATGTACATAAAAACAGCTTCACATTTATTTCTAAAAATTTAAAGATGGGTGGGGCCACTGTGAGGGCTCAACAATTAAAAGCATTGTCTCCTCTTCCAGAGAACCTGGGATCAACTACCAGCAACTATATGGTGGCCCATCTCCAGATCCAGGGGATCAGAGAGACAGACAGACAAACAGACAGACAAGGATGGCAGGCCTGCCTGGTTTTTCTTTCTTTCTTATCCTTTTTAAAACATGTTTATTTATTTATTTATGTATTTATTAGATATAAGTACACTGTAGCTGTCTTCAGACACTCCAGAAGAGGGTATCAGATTCTGGAGAATATAAATCCCTCTTATGGTCTACATACAATGTACATAAACACAGCCTCACATATACTTCTAAAAATTTAAAGATGTGTGGGGCCACTGAAAGGGCTCAACAATTAACAGCATTGTCTCCTCTTCCAGAGAACCTGGGATTAAACTACCAGCAACTATGTGGTGGCCCATCTCCAGTTCCAGGGGATCAGAAAGACAGAGAGACAGACAGACAGAGATAAGGATGGCAGGCCTGCTAGTCTTTCTTTTTTTCTTATCCTTTTTAAAAAATGTTTATTTATTTATTTATTTATTTATTTATTTATTTATTTATTTATTTATTTATTAGATATAAGTACACTGTAGCTGTCTTCAGACACTCCAGAAAAGGGTATCAGATTCTGGAGAATCTAAATACCTCTTATGGTCTGCATATGATATACATAACACAGCCTCACATATATTTCTAAATATTTAAAGATGTGTGTGGCCACTGAAAGGGCTCAACAATTAACAGCATTGTCTCCTCTTCCAGAGAACCTGGATCAACTACCAGCAACTATATGGTGGCCCATCTCCAGTTCCAGGGAATCAGACAGACAGACAGACAGATATAAGGATGGAAGGCCTGCCTGGATTTTCTTTCTTTATTATCCTTATTTAAAAATGTTTATTTGTTTCTTTATGTATTTATTAGACATAAGTACACTGTGGCTGTCTTCAGACACTCCAGAAGAGGGTGTCATATGCTGGAGAATCTAAATCCCTCTTATGGTCTGCATTTGATGTACATAAACATAGCCTCACATATACTTCTAAAAATTTAAAGATGGGTGGGGCCACTGAAAGGGCTCAACATTTAACAGCATTGTCTCCTTTTCCAGAGAACCTGGGATCAACTACCAGCAACTATATGGTGTCCCATCTCCAGTTACAGGGGATCAGACAGACAGACAGACAGACAGAAAGTGATAAAGATGGCAGGCCTGCATGGTCTTTCTTTCTTTCTTCTCCGTTTAAAAAAAATGTTTATTTATTTATTTTTATTTATTTATTTATTTGTTTATTTATTTATTTTTAATGTATTTATTAGATATAAGTACACAATACTTGTCTTCAGACACTCCAGAAGAGGTTGTCAGATTCTGGAAAATCTAAATCCCTCTTATGGTCTGCATATGATGTACATAAACACAGCCTCACATATACTTCTAAAAATTTAAAGATGGGTGGGGCCACTAAAAGGGATCAACAATTAACAGCATTGTCTCCTCTTCCAGAGAACCTGGGATCAATAACCAGTAATTATATGGTGGCCCATCTCCAGTTCCAGGGGATCAGACAGACACACAGACAGACAGACAGAGATAAGGATGGCAGGCCTGCCTGGTCTTTCTTTCTTTCTTATCATTTTAAAAAAGGTGTATTTATTTATTTATGTATTTATTAGATAAAAGTACACTATAGCTATCTTCAGACACTCCAGAAGAGGGTGTTTGATTCTGCAGAACGTAAATCCCATTTATGTTCTGCATAGGATGTACATAAACACAGCCTCACATATTCTTCTAAAAATTTAAAGATGGTTGGGGCCACTGAAAGGAACCAACAATTAACAGCATTGTCTCCTCTTCCAGAGAACCTGGGATCAACTACCAGCAACTATATGTTGGCCCATCTCCAGTTTCAGGGGATCAGACAGACAAACAGACAGACAGAAAGACAGAGATAAGGATGGCAGGCCTGCCTGGTCTTTCTTTCTTTCTTATCCTTTTTAAAAAATTTTTATTTATTTATTTATGTATTTTTTAGATATAAGTACACTGTAGCTGTCTTCTGACACTCTAGAAGAGGGTGTCAGATTCTGGAGAATCTAAATCCCTCTTATGGTCTGCATATGATGTACATAAACACAGCCTCACATATACTTCTAAAAATTTAAAGATGGGTGGGGTCACTAAAGAAAGGGCTCAACAATTAACAGCATTGTCTCCTCTTCCAGAGAACCTGGGATGAACTACCAGCAACTATATGGTGGCCCATCTCCAGTTCCAGGGGATCAGACAGACAGAGAGACAGACAGACAGAGATAAGGATGGCAGGCCTGCTAGTCTTTCTTTTTTTCTTATCCTTTTTAAAAAATGTTTATTTATTTATTTATTTATTTATTTATTTATTTATTTATTTATTAGATATAAGTACACTGTAGCTGTCTTCAGACACTCCAGAAAAGGGTATCAGATTCTGGAGAATCTAAATACCTCTTATGGTCTGCATATGATATACATAACACAGCCTCACATATATTTCTAAATATTTAAAGATGTGTGGGGCCACTGAAAGGGCTCAACAATTAACAGCATTGTCTCCTCTTCCAGAGAACCTGGATCAACTACCAGCAACTATATGGTGGCCCATCTCCAGTTCCAGGGAATCAGACAGACAGACAGACAGATATAAGGATGGAAGGCCTGCCTGGATTTTCTTTCTTTATTATCCTTATTTAAAAATGTTTATTTGTTTCTTTATGTATTTATTAGACATAAGTACACTGTAGCTGTCTTCAGACACTCCAGAAGAGGGTGTCATATGCTGGAGAATCTAAATCCCTCTTATGGTCTGCATTTGATGTACATAAACATAGCCTCACATATACTTCTAAAAATTTAAAGATGGGTGGGGCCACTGAAAGGGCTCAACATTTAACAGCATTGTCTCCTTTTCCAGAGAACCTGGGATCAACTACCAGCAACTATATGGTGTCCCATCTCCAGTTACAGGGGATCAGACAGACAGACAGACAGACAGACAGAAAGTGATAAGGATGGCAGGCCTGCATGGTCTTTCTTTCTTTCTTCTCCGTTTAAAAAAAATGTTTATTTATTTATTTTTATTTATTTATTTATTTGTTTATTTATTTATTTTTAATGTATTTATTAGATATAAGTACACAATACTTGTCTTCAGACACTCCAGAAGAGGTTGTCAGATTCTGGAAAATCTAAATCCCTCTTATGGTCTGCATATGATGTACATAAACACAGCCTCACATATACTTCTAAAAATTTAAAGATGGGTGGGGCCACTAAAAGGGATCAACAATTAACAGCATTGTCTCCTCTTCCAGAGAACCTGGGGTCAATAACCAGTAATTATATGGTGGCCCATCTCCAGTTCCAGGGGATCAGACAGACACACAGACAGACAGACAGAGATAAGGATGGCAGGCCTGCCTGGTCTTTCTTTCTTTCTTATCATTTTAAAAAAGGTGTATTTATTTATTTATGTATTTATTAGATATAAGTACACTATAGCTATCTTCAGACACTCCAGAAGAGGGTGTTTGATTCTGCAGAACGTAAATCCCATTTATGTTCTGCATAGGATGTACATAAACACAGCCTCACATATTCTTCTAAAAATTTAAAGATGGTTGGGGCCACTGAAAGGAACCAACAATTAACAGCATTGTCTCCTCTTCCAGAGAACCTGGGATCAACTACCAGCAACTATATGTTGGCCCATCTCCAGTTTCAGGGGATCAGACAGACAAACAGACAGACAGAAAGACAGAGATAAGGATGGCAGGCCTGCCTGGTCTTTCTTTCTTTCTTATCCTTTTTAAAAAATGTTTATTTATTTATTTATGTATTTTTTAGATATAAGTACACTGTAGCTGTCTTCTGACACTCTAGAAGAGGGTGTCAGATTCTGGAGAATCTAAATCCCTCTTATGGTCTGCATATGATGTACATAAACACAGCCTCACATATACTTCTAAAAATTTAAAGATGGGTGGGGTCACTAAAGAAAGGGCTCAACAATTAACAGCATTGTCTCCTCTTCCAGAGAACCTGGGATGAACTACCAGCAACTATATGGTGGCCCATCTCCAGTTCCAGGGGATCAGACAGACAGACAGACAGACAGAGATAAGGATGGCAAGCGTGCCTGGTCTTTCTTTCTTTATTATACTGTTGAAAAAATGTTTATTTATTTATTTATTTATTTTTATTTATGTATTTATTAGATATAAGTACACTGTAGCTGTCTTCAGACACTCTAGAAGAGGGTCTCATCTTCTGGAGAATCTAAATCCCTCTTATGGTCTTCATATGATGTACATAAACACAGCCTCACATATACTTCTAAAAATTTAAAGATGGGTGGGCCCACTGAAAGGGCTCAACAATTAACAGCATTGTCTCTTCTTCCAGAGAACGTGGGATCAACTACCAGCAACTATATGGTGGCCCATCTCAAGTTCCAGGGGATAAGACAGACAGACAGACAGACAGAGATAAGGATGGCAGGCCTGCCTGATTTTTCTTTCTTTCTTATCCTTATAAAAAAATGATTATTTATTTGTTTATTTATTTATTTATTTATTTATTTATTTATTTATCAGATATAAGTACACTGTAGCTCTCTTCAGACTCTCCAGAAGAGGGTGTCAGATTCTGGAGAATCTATATCCCTCTTATGGTCTGCATATGATGTACATGAACACAGCCTCACATATACTTCTAAAAATTTAAAGATGGGTGGGGCCACTGAAAGGGCTCAAAAATTAACAGCATTGTCTCCTCTTCCAGAGAACCTGGGATCAACTACCAGCAACTATATGGTGGCCCATCTCGAGTCCAAGGGGATCAGACAGACTGTAGACAGACAGAAAGACAGACAGAGATAAGGATGGCAGGCCTGCCTGGTTTTTCTTTCTTTCTTATCCTGTTTAAAAAATGTTTATTTATTTATTTATTTATTTATTTATTTATTTATTTATTTATTTATTTATTTGATATAAGTACACTGTAGCTGTCTTCAGACACTCCAGAAGAGGGTTTCAGATTCTGGAGAATCTAAATCACATTTATGGTCTGCATAAGATGTACATAAACACAGCCTCACATATACTTCTAAATATTTAAAGATGGGTGGCGCCACTGAAAGGGCTCAACAATTAACAGCATTGTATCCTCTTCCAGAGAACCTGGGATCAACTACCAGCAACGCTATGGTGGCCCATCTACAGTTCCAGGGTATCAGACTGACAGATAGACAGACAGACAGAGATAAGGGTGGCAGGCCTGCCCGGTCTTTCTTACTTTCTTATCCTTTTAAAAAAATGTTTATTTATTTATTTATTTATTTATTTATTTATTTATTTATGTATTTATTAGATATAAGTAAACTGTAGCTGTCTTCAGACACTCCAGAAGAGGGTGTCAGATTCTGGAGAATCTAAATCCCTCTTATGGTCTGCATATGATGTACATAAACACAGCCTCACATATACTTCTAAATTTTAAAGATGGGTGGAGCCACAGAAAGGGCTCAACAATTAACAGAATTGTCTCCTCTTCCAGAGAACCTTGGATAAACTACCAGCAACTATATGGTGGCCCATCTCCAGTTCTAGGGTATCACACAGACAGACAGACAGACAGAGATAAGGGTGGCAGGCTTGCCTGGTCTTTCTTTCTGTCTTATCCTTTTTAAAAAATGTTTATTTATTTATTTATTTATTTATTTATTTATTTATTTATTTATGTATTTATTTATTAGATATAAGTACACTGTAGCTGTCTTCAGAAAATACAGAAGAGGGTGTCAGATTCTGGAGAATCTAAATCCCTCTTATGGTCTGCATATGATGTACATAAACACAGCCTCACATACCCTTCTAAAAATTTAAAGATGGGTGGGGCCACTGAAAGGGCTCAACAATTAACAGCATTGTCTCCTCTTCCAGAGAACCTGGGATCAACTACCAGCAACTATATGGTGGCCTATCTCCAGTTCCAAAGGATCATATAGATAGACAGACAGACAGACAGAGATAAGGATGGCAGAACTTCCTGGTGTTTCTTTCTTTCTTATCCTTTTTAAAAAATGTTTATTTATTTATTTATTCATGTATTTATTATATTTACGTACACTGTAGCTGTCTTCAGACACTCCAGAAGACGGTGTCAGTTTCTAGAGAATCTAAATCACTCTTATGATCTGAATATGATGTACATAAACACAGCCTCAGATATACTTATAAAAATTTAAGGAAGGGTGGGGCCACTGGAAGGGCTCAATAATTTACAGCATTGTCTCCTCTTCCAGAGAACCTTGGATAAACTACCAGCAACTATATGGTGGCCCATATCCAGTACCAGAGGATCAGACAGACAGACAGGCAGACAGACAGAGATAAGGATGGCAGGCCTGCCAGGTCTTTCTTTCTTTCTTGTCCTTTTTAAAAAATGTTTATTTATTTATGTATTTATTATATATAAGTACTCTGTAGCTATCTACAGACACTCCAGAAGAGGGTGTCAGATTCTGAAGAATCTAAAACCATCTTATGGTCTGCATATGATGTACATAAACACAGCCTCAGATATACTTCTAAAAATTTAAAGATGGGTGGGGCCAGTGAAAGGGCTCAACAATTAACAGCATTGTCTCCTCTTCCAGAGAACCTGGGATCAACTACCAGCAACTATATGGTGACCTATCTTCAGTTCCAAAGGATCATATAGAGAGACAGACAGACAGACAGAAATGAGGATGGCAGGCCTGCCTGGTCTTTCTTTCTTTCTTATCCATTTGAAAAAATGTTTACTTATTAATTAATTAATTAATTAATTTATTTATTTATTTATTAGATATAAGTACACTGTAGCTGTCTTCAGACACTCCAGAAAAGGGTGTGAGATTCTGGAGAATCTAAATACCTCTTATGGTCTGCATATGATGTACATAAACACAGACTCAAGTATACTTCTAAAAATTTAAAGATGGGTGGGGCCAAAGAATGGGCTCAACAATTAACAGTGTTGTCTCCTCTTCCAGAGAACCTGGGATCAACTACCAGCAACTATATGGTGGCCCATATGCAGTTCCAGGGATCAGACAGACAGACAGACAGACAGAGATAAGGATGGCAGGCCTGCCTGGTCTTTCTTTCTTACTTATCCTGTTTAAAAAATGTTTATTTATTTATTTATTTATTTATTTATGTATTTATTAGATATAAGTACACTGTAGCTGTCTTCAGACACTCCAGAAGAGGGTGTCAGATTCTGGAGAATTTAAATCACTCTTATGGTCTGCATATGATGTACATAAATACAGCCTCACATTTACCTCTAAAAATTTAAAGATGGGTGGGGCCACTGAGAGGGCTCAACAATTAACAGCATTGTCTCCTCTTCCAGAGAACATTGGATAAACTACCAGCAACTATATGGTGGGCCATATCCATTTCCAGGGTATCAGACAGACAGACAGAGAGACAGAGATAAGGATGGAGGCCTGCCTGGTCTTTCTTTCTTTCTTATACTTTAAAAAAAATGTTTATTTATTTATTTATTTATTTATTTATTTATTTATTTATTAGAAATAAGTACACTGTAGCTGTCTTCAGACACTCTAGAAGAGGGTCTCATCTTCTGGAGAATCTAAATCCCTCTTATGGTCTTCATATGATGTACATAAACACAGCCTCACATATACTTCTAAAAATTTAAAGATGGGTGGGCCCACTGAAAGGGCTCAACAATTAACAGCATTGTCTCTTCTTCCAGAGAACGTGGGATCAACTACCAGCAACTATATGGTGGCCCATCTCAAGTTCCAGGGGATAAGACAGACAGACAGACAGACAGAGATAAGGATGGCAGGCCTGCCTGATTTTTCTTTCTTTCTTATCCTTTTAAAAAATGTTTATTTATTTGTTTATTTGTTTATTTATTTATTTATTTATTTATTTATTTATTTATTTATCAGATATAAGTACACTGTAGCTGTCTTCAGACTCTCCAGAAGAGGGTGTCAGATTCTGGAGAATCTATATCCCTCTTATGGTCTGCATATGATGTACATGAACACAGCCTCATATATACTTCTAAAAATTTAAAGATGGGTGGGGCCACTGAAAGGGCTCAACAATTAACAGCATTGTCTCCTCTTCCAGAGAACCTGGGATCAACTACCAGCAACTATATGGTGGCCTATCTCCAGTTCCAAAGGATCATATAGATAGACAGACAGACAGACAGAGATAAGGATGGCAGTACTTCCTGGTGTTTCTTTCTTTCTTATCCTTTTTAAAAAATGTTTATTTATTTATTTATTCATGTATTTATTATATTTACGTACACTGTAGCTGTCTTCAGACACTCAAGAAGAGGGTGTCAGTTTCTGGAGAATCTAAATCACTCTTATGGTCTGAATATGATGTATATAAACACAGCCTCAGATATACTTATAAAAATTTAATGAAGGGTGGGGCCACTGAAAGGGCTCAATAATTTACAGCATTGTCTCTTCTTCCAGAGAACCTTGGATAAACTACCAGCAACTATATGGTGGCCCATATCCAGTACCAGAGGATAAGAAAGACAGACAGGCAGACAGACAGAGTTAAGGATGGCAGGCCTGCCAGGTCTTTCTTTCTTTCTTGTCCTTTTTAAAAATGTTTATTTATTTATGTATTTATTATATATAAGTACTCTGTAGCTATCTACAGACACTCCAGAAGAGGGTGTCAGATTCTGAAGAATCTAAAACCATCTTATGGTCTGCATATGATGTACATAAACACAGCCTCAGATATACTTCTAAAAATTTAAAGATGGGTGGGGCCACTGAAAGGGCTCAACAATTAACAGCATTGTCTCCTCTTCCAGAGAACCTGGGATCAACTACCAGCAACTATATGGTGACCTATCTTCAGTTCCAAAGGATCATATAGAGAGACAGACAGACAGACAGACAGAAATGAGGATGGCAGGCCTGCCTGGTCTTTCTTTCTTTCTTATCCATTTGAAAAAATGTTTACTTATTAATTAATTAATTAATTAATTAATTAATTAATTCATTTATTTATTAGATATAAGTACACTGTAGCTGTCTTCAGACACTCCAGAAAAGGTTGTGAGATTCTGGAGAATCTAAATACCTCTTATGGACTGCATATGATGTATATAAACAGAGTCTCAAGTATACTTCTAAAAATTTAAAGATGGGTGGGGCCAAAGAATGGGCTCAACAATTAACAGTGTTGTCTCCTCTTGCAGAGAACCTGGGATCAACTACCAGCAACTATATGGTGGCCCATATGCAGTTCCAGGGATCAGACAGACAGACAGACAGACAGAGATAAGGATGGCAGGCCTGCCTGGACTTTCTTTCTTACTTATCCTGTTTAAAAAAGGTTTATTTATTTATTTATTTATGTATGTATTTATTAGATATAAGTACACTGTAGCTGTATTCAGACACTCCAGAAGAGTGTGTCAGATTCTGGAGAATCTAAATCCCTCTTATGGTCTTCATATGATGTACATAAACACAGCCTCACATATACTTCTAAAAATTTAAAGATGGGTGGGGCCACTGAGAGGGCTCAACAATTAACAGCATTGTCTCCTCTTCCAGAGAACATTGGATAAACTACCAGCAACTATATGGTGGCCCATCTCCAGTTCCAGGGTATCAGACAGACAGACAAGAGACAGAGATAAGGATGGAGGCCTGCCTGGTCTTTCTTTCTTTCTTATACTTTAAAAAAATGTTTATTTATTTATTTATTTATTTATTTATTTATTTATTTATTAGAAATAAGTACACTGTAGCTGTCTTCAGACACTCTAGAAGAGGGTCTTATCTTCTGGAGAATCTAAATCCCTCTTATGGTCTTCATATGATGTACATAAACACAGCCTCACATATACTTCTAAAAATTTAAAGATGGGTGGGCCCACTGAAAGGGCTCAACAATTAACAGCATTGTCTCTTCTTCCAGAGAACGTGGGATCAACTACCAGCAACTATATGGTGGCCCATCTCAAGTTCCAGGGGATAAGACAGACAGACAGACAGACAGACAGACAGAGATAAGGATGGCAGGCCTGCCTGATTTTTCTTTCTTTCTTATCCTTTTAAAAAAATGTTTATTTATTTGTTTATTTGTTTATTTATTTATTTATTTATTTATTTATTTATTTATTTATCAGATATAAGTACACTGTAGCTGTCTTCAGACTCTCCAGAAGAGGGTGTCAGATTCTGGAGAATCTATATCCCTCTTATGGTCTGCATATGATGTACATGAACACAGCCTCACATATACTTCTAAAAATTTAAAGATGGGTGGGGCCACTGAAAGGGCTCAAAAATTAACAGCATTGTCTCCTCTTCCAGAGAACCTGGGATCAACTACCAGCAACTATATGGTGGCCCATCTCGAGTCCAAGGGGATCAGACAGACTGTAGACAGACAGAAAGACAGACAGAGATAAGGATGGCAGGCCTGCCTGGTCTCTCTTTATTTATTATCCTGTTTAAAAAATGTTTATTTATTTATTTATTTATTTATTTATTTATTTATTTATTTGATATAAGTACACTGTAGCTGTCTTCAGACACTCCAGAAGAGGGTGTCAGATTCTGGAGAATCTAAATCACATTTATGGTCTGCATAAGATGTACATAAACACAGCCTCACATATACTTCTAAATATTTAAAGATGGGTGGCGCCACTGAAAGGGCTCAACAATTAACAGCATTGTATCCTCTTCCAGAGAACCTGGGATCAACTACCAGCAACACTATGGTGGCCCATCTACAGTTCCAGGGTATCAGACAGACAGACAGACAGACAGACAGAGATAAGGGTGGCAGGCCTGCCCGGTCTTTCTTACTTTCTTATCCTTTTTAAAAAATGTTTATTTATTTATTTATTTATTTATTCATTTATTTATTTATTTATTTATTTATTTATTTATTTATGTATTTATTAGATATAAGTAAACTGTAGCTGTCTTCAGACACTCCAGAAGAGGGTGTGAGATTCAGGAGAATCTAAATACCTCTTATGGTCTGCATATGATGTACATAAACACAGACTCAAGTATACTTCTAAAAATTTAAAGATGGGTGGGGCCAAAGAATGGGCTCAACAATTAACAGCGTTGTCTCCTCTTCCAGAGAACCTGGGATCAACTACCAGCAACTATATGGTGGCCCATTTGCAGTTCCAGGGATCAGACAGACAGACAGACAGACAGAGATAAGGATGGCAGGCCTGCCTGGTCTTTCTTTCTTACTTATCCTGTTTAAAAAATGTTTATTTATTTATTTATTTATATATTTATGTATTTATTAGATATAAGTACACTGTAGCTGTCTTCAGACACTCCAGAAGAGGGTGTCAGATTCTGGAGAATTTAAATCACTCTTATTGTCTGCATATGATGTACATAAATACAGCCTCACATTTACCTCTAAATATTTAAAGATGGGTGGGGCCACTGAGAGGGCTCAACAATTAACAGCATTGTCTCCTCTTCCAGATAACATTGGATAAACTACCAGCAACTATATGGTGGCCCATCTCCAGTTCCAGGGTATCAGACAGACAGACAGAGAGACAGAGATAAGGATGGAGGCCTGCCTGGTCTTTCTTTCTTTCTTATACTTTAAAAAAATGTTTATTTATTTATTTATTTATTTATTTATTTATTTATTTATTTATTAGAAATAAGTACACTGTAGCTGTCTTAAGACACTCTAGAAGAGGGTCTTATCTTCTGGAGAATCTAAATCCCTCTTATGGTCTTCATATGATGTACATAAACACAGCCTCACATATACTTCTAAAAATTTAAAGATGGGTGGGCCCACTGAAAGGGCTCAACAATTAACAGCATTGTCTCTTCTTCCAGAGAACGTGGGATCAACTACCAGCAACTATATGGTGGCCCATCTCAAGTTCCAGGGGATAAGACAGACAGACAGACAGACAGAGATAAGGATGGCAGGCCTGCCTGATTTTTCTTTCTTTCTTATCCTTTTAAAAAAATGTTTATTTATTTGTTTATTTGTTTATTTATTTATTTATTTATTTATTTATTTATTTATCAGATATAAGTACACTGTAGCTGTCTTCAGACTCTCCAGAAGAGGGTGTCAGATTCTGGAGAATCTATATCCCTCTTATGGTCTGCATATGATGTACATGAACACAGCCTCACATATACTTCTAAAAATTTAAAGATGGGTGGGGCCACTGAAAGGGCTCAAAAATTAACAGCATTGTCTCCTCTTCCAGAGAACCTGGGATCAACTACCAGCAACTATATGGTGGCCCATCTCGAGTCCAAGGGGATCAGACAGACTGTAGACAGACAGAAAGACAGACAGAGATAAGGATGGCAGGCCTGCCTGGTTTTTCTTTCTTTCTTATCCTGTTTAAAAAATGTTTATTTATTTATTTATTTATTTATTTATTTATTTATTTATTTATTTATTTGATATAAGTACACTGTAGCTGTCTTCAGACACTCCAGAAGAGGGTGTCAGATTCTGGAGAATCTAAATCACATTTATGGTCTGCATAAGATGTACATAAACACAGCCTCACATATACTTCTAAATATTTAAAGATGGGTGGCGCCACTGAAAGGGCTCAACAATAACAGCATTGTATCCTCTTCCAGAGAACCTGGGATCAACTACCAGCAACACTATGGTGGCCCATCTACAGTTCCAGGGTATCAGACAGACAGACAGACAGACAGACAGACAGAGATAAGGGTGGCAGGCCTGCCCGGTCTTTCTTACTTTCTTATCCTTTTTAAAAAATGTTTATTTATTTATTTATTTATTTATTTATTTATTTATTTATTTATTCATTTATTTATTTATTTATGTATTTATTAGATATAAGTAAACTGTAGCTGTCTTCAGACACTCCAGAAGAGGGTGTCAGATTCTGGAGAATCTAAATCCCTCTTATGGTCTGCATATGATGTACATAAACACAGCCTCACATATACTTCTAAAATTTTAAAGATGGGTGGGGCCACAGAAAGGGCTCAACAATTAACAGCATTGTCTCCTCTTCCAGAGAACCTTGGATAAACTACCAGCAACTATATGGTGGCCCATCTCCAGTTCTAGGGTATCACACAGACAGACAGACAGACAGAGATAAGGGTGGAAGGCTTGCCTGGTCTTTCTTTCTGTCTTATCCTTTTTAAAAAATGTTTATTTATTTATTTATTTATTTATTAGATATAAGTACACTGTAACTGTCTTCAGAAAATACAGAAGAGGGTGTCAGATTCTGGAGAATCTAAATCCCTCTTATGGTCTGCATATGATGTACATAAACACAGCCTCACATACCCTTCTAAAAATTTAAAGATGGGTGGGGCCACTGAAAGGGCTAAACAATTAACAGCATTGTCTCCTCTTCCAGAGAACCTGGGATCAACTACCAGCAACTATATGGTGGCCTATCTCCAGTTCCAAAGGATCATATAGATAGACAGACAGACAGACAGAGATAAGAATGGCAGGACTTCCTGGTGTTTCTTTCTTTCTTATCCTTTTTAAAAAATGTTTATTTATTTATTTATTCATGTATTTATTATATTTACGTACACTGTAGCTGTCTTCAGACACTCCAGAAGAGGGTGTCAGTTTCTGGAGAATCTAAATCACTCTTATGGTCTGAATATGATGTACATAAACCAGCCTCAGATATACTTATAAAAATTTAATGAAGGGTGGGGCCACTGAAAGGGCTCAATAATTTACAGCATTGTCTCCTCTTCCAGAGAACCTTGGATAAACTACCAGCAACTATATGGTGGCCCATATCCAGTACCAGAGGATCAGACAGACAGACAGACAGACAGACAGCGATAAGAATGGCAGGCCTGCCAGGTCTTTCTTTCTTTCTTGTCCTTTTTAAAAAATGTTTATTTATTTATGTATTTATTATATATAAGTACTCTGTAGCTATCTACAGACACTCCAGAAGAGGGTGTCAGATTCTGAAGAATCTAAAACCATCTTATGGTCTGCATATGATGTACATAAACACAGCCTCAGATATACTTCTAAAAATTTAAAGATGGGTGGGGCCACTGAAAGGGCTCAACAATTAACAGCATTGTCTCCTCTTCCAGAGAACCTGGGATCAACTACCAGCAACTATATAGTGGCCTATATTCAGTTCCAAAGGATCATATAGAGAGACAGACAGACAGACAGAAATGAGGATGGCAGGCCTGCCTGGTCTTTCTTTCTTTCTTATCCATTTGAAAAAATGTTTACTTATTAATTAATTAATTAATTAATTAATTTATTTATTTATTTATTAGATATAAGTACACTGTAGCTGTCTTCAGACACTCCAGAAGAGGGTGTGAGATTCTGGAGAATCTAAATACCTCTTATGGTCTGCATATGGTGTACATAAACACAGACTCAAGTATACTTCTAAAAATTTAAAGATGGGTGGTGCCAAAGAATGGGCTCAACAATTAACAGCTTGTCTCCTCTTCCAGAGAACCTGGGATAAACTACCAGCAACTATATGGTGGCCCATCTGCAGTTCCAGAGATCAGACAGACAGACAGACAGACAGAGATAAGGATGGCAGGCCTGCCTGGTCTTTCTTTCTTACTTATCCTGTTTAAAAAATGTTTATTTATTTATTTATTTATTTATTTATTTATTTATTTATTTATGTATTTATTAGATATAAGTACACTGTAGCTGTCTTCAGACACTCCAGAAGAGGGTGTCAGATTCTGGAGAATTTAAATCACTCTTATGGTCTGCATATGATGTACATAAATACAGCCTCACATTTACCAATAAAAATTTAAAGATGGTTGGGGCCACTGAAAGGGCTCAACAATTCACAACATTGTCTCCTCTTCCAGAGAACCTGGGAAAAACTACCAGCAAATATATGGTGGCCCATATCCAGTTCCAGAGGATCAGACAGACAGACAGACAGACAGACAGTGATAAGGATGGCAGGCCTGCCTGATTTTTCTTTCTTTCTTATCCTTTTTAAAAAATGTTTATTTAATTATTAATTTATTTATGTATGTATTTATTAGATATAAGTACACTGTAGCTGTCTTCAGACACTCCAGTAGAGGGTGTCAGATTCTGAAGAATCTAAAACCATCTTATGGTCTGCATATGATGTACATAAACACAGCCTCAGATATACTTCTAAAATTTAATGAAGGGTGGGGCCACTGAAAGGGCTCAACAATTAACAGCATTATCTCCTCTTCCAGAGAACCTGGGATCAACTACCAGCAACTTTATGGTGGCCCATCTACAGTTCCAGGTGATCAGACAGACAGACAGACAGACAGAGATAAGGATGGCAGGCCTGCCATGTCTTTCTTTCTTACTTATCCTGTTTAAAAAATGTTTATTTATTTATTTATTTATTTATTTACGTATTTATTAGATATAAGTACACTGTAGCTGTCTTCAGACAGTCCAGAAAAGGGTGTCAATTCTGGAGAATCTAAATCCCTCTTATGGTCTGCATATGATGTACATAAACACAGCCTCACATATACTTCTAAACATTTAAAGATGGGTGGGGCCACTGAAAGGGCTCAACAATGAACAGCATTGTCTCCTCTTCCAGAGAACCTGGGAAAAACTAACAGCAAATATATGGTGGCCCTTATCCAGTTCCAAAGGTTCAGACAGAGAGACAGACAGACAGAGATAAGGATGGCAGGCCTGCCTGATTTTTCTTTCTTTCTTATCCTTTATAAAAAATGTTTATTTATTTATTAATTTATTTATTTATGTATTTATTAGATATAAGTACACTGTAGCTGTCTTCAGACACTCCAGTAGACGGTTTCAGATTCTGAAAAATCTAAAACCATCTTCTGGTCTGCATATGATGTACATAAACACAGCCTCAGATATACTTCAAAAAATTTAATGAAGGATGGGGCCACTGAAAGGGCTCAACAATTAACAGCATTATCTCCTCTTCCAGAGAACCTGGGATCAACTACCAGCAACTATATGGTGGCTCATCTCCAGTTCCCAGGGATCAGACAGACAGACAGACACACAGACAGAGATATCGATGGCAGGCCTGCCTGGTCTTTCTTTCTTTCTTATACTTTTTAAAAAATGTTTATTTATTTATTTATTCATGTATTTATTAGATATAAGTACACTGTAGCTGTCTTAGACACTCCAGAAGTGGGTGTCTGGTTCTGTAGAATCTAAATCCCTCTTATGGTCTGCATATGATGTACATAAACACAGCCTAACATACAGTTCTAAATATTTAAAAATGGGTGGGGCCATTGAAAGGGCTCAACAATGAACAGCATTGTCTCCTCTTCCAGAGAACCTCGGCTCAACTACCAGCAACTATATGGTGGCCCATCTCCAGTTCCAGGGGATCAGACAGACAGACAGTCAGACAGACAGAGATAAGGATGGCAGGACTGCCTGGTCTTTCTTTCTTTCTTATCCTTTTGAAAAAATGTTTACTTATTTATTTATTTATTTATGTATTTATTAGATATAAGTAAACTGTAGCTGTCTTCAGACACTCCAGAAGAGTGTGTCAGATTCTGGAGAATCTAAATCCCTCTTATGGCCTGCATATGATGTACATAAACACAGACTCATGTATACTTCCAAAAATTTAAAGATGTGTGGGGCCACTGAGAGGGCTCAACAATTAACAGCATTGTCTCATCTTCCAGAGAACCTGGGATCAACTACCAGCAACTATATGGTGGCTCATCTCCAGTTCCAGTGGATCAGAAAGACAGAGAGACAGACAGACAGAGATAAGGATGGCAGGCCTGCCTGGTCTTTCTTTATTTCTTATCCTTTATAAAAAATGTTTATTTATTTTTTTATATATTTATTTATTTATTTATTTATTTATTTATGTATTTATTAGATATAAGTACACTGTAGCCGTCTTCAGACACTCCAGAAGAGGGTGTCAGATTCTAGAGAATCTAAATCCCTCTTATGGTCTGCATATGATGTACATAAACACAGCCTCACATATACTTCTAAAAATTTAAAGAAAGGTGGGACCACTGAAAGGGCTCAACAATTAACATCACTGTCTCCACTTCCAGAGAACCTGGGATCAACTACCAGCAACTATATGGTGGCCAATCTGCAGTTCCAGGGGATCAGACAGACAGACAGACAGACAGAGATAAGGATGGCAGGCCTGTCAGGTCTTTCTTTCTTACTTATCCTGTTTAAAAAATGTTTATTTATTTATTTTTTTATGTATTTATGTATTTATTAGATATAAGTACACTGTAGCTGTTCAGACACTCCAGAAGAGTGTGTCAGATTCTGGAGAATCTAAATCCCTCTTATGGTCTGCATATGATGTACATAAACACAGCCTCACGTATAATTCTAAAAATTTAAAGATGGGTGGGACCACTGAAAGGGCTTAACAATTAACATCATTGTCTCCTCTTCCAAAGAACCTGGGATCAACTACCAGCAACTATATGGTGGCCCATATCCAGTTCCAAAGGTTCAGACAGACAGACAGACAGACAGAGATATGGATGGCAGGCCTGCCTGATTTTCTTTCTTTCTTATCCTTTATAAAAAATGTTTATTTATTTATTAATTTATTTATTTATGTATTTATTATATATAAGTACACTGTAGCTGTCTTCAGACACTCCAGTAGACGGTGTCAGATTCTGAAAAATCTAAAACCATCTTCTGGTCTGCATATGATGTACATAAACACAGCCTCAGATATACTTTAAAAAATTTAATGAAGGGTGTGGCCACTGAAAGGGCTCAACAATTATCAGCATTATCTCCTCTTCCAGAGAACCTGGGATCAACTACCATCAACTATATGGTGGCTCATTTCTAGTTCTCAGGGATCAGACAGACAGACAGACAGACACACAGACAGAGATATGGATGGCAGGCCTGCCTGTTCTTTCTTTCTTTCTTATCCTTTTTAAAAAATGTTTATTTATTTATTTATTTATTTATTTATTTATTTATTTATTTATTAGATATAAGTACACTGTAGCTCTCTTAGACACTCCAGAAGAGGGTGTCAGGTTCTGGAGAATCTAAATCCCTCTTATGGTCTGCATATGATGTACATAAACACAGCCTCACATACAGTTCTAAACATTTAAAGATGGGTGGGGCAATTGAAAGGGCTCAACAATGAACAGCATTGTCTCCTCTTCCAGAGAACCTGGGAAAAACTAACAGCAAATATATGGTGGCCCATATCCAGTTCCAGAGGTTCAGACAGACAGACAGACAGACAGAGATAAGGATGGCAGGCCTGCCTGATTTTTCTTTCTTTCTTATCCTTTATAAAAATGATTATTTATTTATTAATTTATTTATTTATGTATTTATTAGATATAAGTACACTGTAGCTGTCTTCAGACACTCCAGTAGACAGTGTCAGATTCTGAAAAATCTAAAACCATCTTCTGGTCTGCATATGATGAACATAAACACAGCCTCAGATATACTTCAAAAAATTTAATGAAGGGTGGGGCCACTGAAAGGGCTCAACAATTAACAGCATTATCTCCTCTTCCAGAGAACCTGGGATCAACTACCAGCAACTATATGGTGGCTCATTTCCAGTTCCCAGGGATCAGACAGACAGACAGACAGACACACAGACAGAGATATGGATGGCAGGCCTGCCTGATCTTTCTTTCTTGCTTATCCTTTTTAAAAAATGTTTATTTTTTATTTATTTATGTATCTATTAGATATAAGTACACTGTAGCTGTCTTTAGACACTCCAGAAGAGGGTGTCAGGTTCTGGAGAATCTAAATCCCTCTTATGGTCTGCATATGATGAACATAAACACAGCCTCACATACAGTTCTAAACATTTAAAGAATGGTGGGGCCATTGAAAGGGCTCAACAATGAACAGCATTGTCTCCTCTTCCAGAGAACCTCGGCTCAACTACCAGCAAATATATGGTGGCCCATCTCCAGTTCCCAGGGATCAGACAGACAGACAGACAGACAGACAGACAGAGATAAGGATGGCAGGCCTGCCTGGTCTTTCTTTCTTTCTTATCCTTTTTAAAAAATGTTTATTTAATTATTTATTTATGTATTTATTACATATAAGTACACTGTAGCTGTCTTCAGACACTCCAGAAGAGGGTGTCAGATTCTGGAGATTCTAAATCCCTCTTATGGCCTGCATATTATGTACATAAACACAGCCTCACATATATTTCTAAAAATTTATAGATGGGTGGGACCAATGAAAGGGCTCAACAGTTACCATCACTGTCTCCACTTCCAGAGAACCTTGGATCAACTATCAGCAACTATATAGTGGCCCACCTACAGTTCCAGGGGATCAGACAGGCTGTCAGACAGACAGACAGACAGACAGAGATAAGGATGGCAGGACTGCCTGGTCTTACTTTCTTTCTTATCCTGTTTAAAAAATGTTTATTTATTTATTTATTTACTTATTTATTTATTTATTTATTTATTTATTTATTTATTTATGTATTTATTAGATATAAGTACACTGTAGCTGTCTTAGACACTCCAGAAGAGGGTGTCAGGTTCTGTAGAATCTAAATCCCTCTTATGGTCTGCATATGATGTACATAAACACAGCCTAACATACAGTTTTAAATATTTAAAGATGGATGGGGCCATTGAAAGGGCTCAACAATGAACAGCATTGTCTCCTCTTCCAGAGAACCTCGGTTCAACTACCAGAAACTATATGGTGGCCCATCTCCAGTTCCAGGGGATCAGACAGACAGACAGACAGACAGAGATAAGGATGGCAGTCCTGCCTGGTCTTTCTTTCTTTCTTATCCTTTTGAAAAAATGTTTACTTATTTATTTATTTATGTATTTATTAGATATAAGTAAACTCTAGCTGTCTTCAAACACTCCAGAAGAGTGTGTCAGATTCTGGAGAATCTAAATCCCTCTTATGGCCTGCATATGATGTACATAAACACAGACTCATGTATACTTCCAAAAATTTAAAGATGTGTGGAGCCACTGAGAGGGCTCAACAATTAACAGCATTGTCTCATCTTCCAGAGAACCTGGGATCAACTACCAGCAACTATATGGTGGCCCATCTCCAGTTCCAGTGGATCAGAAAGACAGACAGAGATAAGGATGGCAGGCCTGCCTGGTCTTTCTTTATTTCTTATCCTTTATAAAAAATGTTTATTTATTTATTTATTTATTTATTTATTTATTTATTTATTTTTGTATTTATTAGATATAAGTACACTGTAGCCGTCTTCAGACACTCCAGAAGAGGGTGTCAGATTCTGGAGAATCTAAATCCCTCTTAAGGTCTGCATATGATGTACATAAACACAGCCTCACATATACTTCTAAAAATTTAAAGATGGGTGGGACCACTGAAAGGGCTCAACAATTACCATCACTGTCTCCACTTCCAGAGAACCTGGGATCAACTACCAGCAACTATATGGTGGCCCTTCTGCAGTTCCAGGGGATCAGACAGGCTGTCAGACAGACAGACAGACAGACAGAGATAAGGATGGCAGGACTGCCTGGTCTTACTTTCTTTCTTATCCTGTTTAAAAAATGTTTATTTATTTATTTATTTATTTATTTATTTATTTATTTATTTATTAGATATAAGTACAATGTAGCTGTCTTCAGACACTCCAGAAGAGGGTGTCAGATTCTGGAGAATCTAAATCCCTCTTATGGTCTGCATATGATGTACATAAACACAGCCTCACATATACATCTAAAAATTTAAAGATGGGTGAGAGCAATGAAAGGGCTCAACAATTAACAGCATTGTCTCCTCTTCCAGAGAACCTGGGATCAACTACCAGCAACTATATGGTGGCCCATCTACAGTTCCAGGGGATCTGAAAGGCAGACAGACAGACAGACAGAGATGAGGATTGCAGGCCTCCCTGGTCTTTCTTTCTTTCTTGTCCTTTTTAAAAAATGTTTATTTATTTATGTATTTATTATATATAAGTACACTGTAGCTATCTACAGACACTCCAGAAGAGGGTGTCAGATTCTGAAGAATCAAAAACCATCTTATGGTCTGCATATGATGTACATTAACACAGCCTCAGATATACTTCTAAAAATTTAAAGATGGGTGGGGCCACTGAAAGGGCTCAACAATTAACAGCATTGTCTCCTCTTCCAGAGAACCTGGGATCAACTACCAGCAACTATATGGTGGCCTATCTTCAGTTCCAAAGGATCATATAGAGAGACAGACAGACAGACAGAGATGAGGATGGCAGGCCTGCCTGGTCTTTCTTTCTTTCTTATCCATTTGAAAAAATGTTTACTTATTAATTAATTAATTAATTAATTAATTAATTAATTTAGTTATTAGATATAAGTACACTGTAGCTGTCTTCAGACACTCCAGAAGATGGTGTCAGATTCTGGAGAATCTAAATACCTCTTATGGTCTGCATATGATGTACATAAACACAGACTCAAGTATACTTCTAAAAATTTAAAGATGGGTGGGGCCACTGAATGGGCTCAACAATTAACAGCGTTGTCTCCTCTTCCAGAGAACCTAAGATCAACTACCAGCAACTATATGGTGGCCCATCTGCAGTTCCAGGGGATCAGACAGACAGACAGACAGACAGAGATAAGGATGGCAGGCCTGCCTGGTCTTTCTTTCTTACTTATCCTGTTTAAAAAATGTTTATTTATTTTTTTATTTTTTATTTATGTATTTATTAGATATAAGTACACTGTAACTGTCTTCAGACACTCCAGAAGAGGATGTCAGATACTGGAGAATTTAAATCACTCTTATGGTCTGCATATGATGTACATAAATACAGCCTCACATTTACCTCTAAATATTTAAAGATGGTTGGGGCCACTGAAAGGGCTCAACAATTCACAGCATTGTCTCCTCTTCCAGAGAACCTGGGAAAAACTACCAGCAAATATATGGTGGCCCATATCCAGTTCCAGAGGATCAGACAGACAGACAGACAGACAGACAGAGATAAGGATGGCAGGCCTGCCTGATTTTTCTTTCTTTCTTATCCTTTTTAAAAAATGTTTATTTATTTATTAATTTATTTATTTATGTATTTATTAGATATAAGTACACTGTAGCTGTCTTCAGACACTCCAGAAGGTTTTATAAAACCTTTATAAAAAGGTTTTATAAAAAGTGTTAAATTTTTTAAAAATTAAAAAAAAAATACCAGATCACCATCACACAGCATTGGCTGTCTTCAGGTTTATCCTTTCAGCCTCCAAAACAAAAAGCAATGGCTGGCTGTCTTCAGGTGTATCCTATTCTCCAGTCTTATTTCCAACCTAAGAGCTGGGCTGAGCTGCCTCATTATGTAATTGCAAACCTTCCTTGGTTTGTCTTTTCCATTTCTAAGACTAACAGGCTTTTTTCTATTTAGAGAATATGCTCATGACTGTACTTTAGATATAGTAAATATAACTGTTGCTTATAAAACTTGTTTTCTAGGAATTTTTAAAGGGCAATGGCAGAGTTTATTTTTTAAAAATATTTTGCATTTATTTATTTGTGTGAGTGATGAAGCTCAGGTCTTCAAACTCGTCAGGAGGTATGATTACCTCCCCTCTCTCTCAACCCCTCTCTCTCCTCTCTCAATGATTGTGTAAGAATGTTTTGCATGTGTATGCTGTGCCCACAGACTCCAGAACAGAGTATTAGATCCCCTGGAACTGGAGATGGGCCACCATATATAATACTGGTAATTGAGCCCAGGTTCTCTGGAAGAGGAGACAATGCTCTTAATTGTTGAGCCCTCTCTGTAGCCACATCTTTCTTTTTTTTTTTTTTTTTTTTGAGTATATGTGAGGCTGTGTTTATATACATCATATGCAGACAATAAGAATGATTTAGATTCTTCAGAATCTGACACCCTCTTCTGGACTGTCTGAAGATAGCTACAGCATACTTAAATATAATAAATATATAAATCTTTAAAAAGAAAAAGAAAAGTAAAAAAGAAAGAACAGGCCTGCCATATGCATGTTCATAGAGGAAAATGGAAGAGACCCCAATCTAACCTCAGCAGGGTGCTTCCTTCTGGATGGTAGCTCACAGTTTCATCCCAGCAAGACAGGCAAATCACTGAGTTCAAGGACAGTAAGGTTCAGGACAGCCAAGGTTAGGAAGGAAAAGGGTCTATGTTGAGAATACAAACCGACAAAAATAAAACTAGGAAAAAGAAGTGACAGTGTAACTTGGGGTAGGGTACCAAAAAGAGAAAGCTTTCTGTTACCACTTACAAACAGCAGTAGACTTGCACCCTTCTGCCCAGGTCCCTGCCTTCCTTTCTAGGAATTCTAAGGATGCCAGGGGGTGGGGCAATCCAGATTAACTTTTTAATAACAAAGACTTGGTCTTTGATGTCTAGAGGAAGCCCTTCTCAGTGCCTTTAACTACCACTGAACTTTCAGGGCTGTGACTCAACTGTAACAAGGAACAGGGCTAAGAACCTGCAGCCTTTGAAAACAACTATTTTTTTAAAGAGGGGGACACAAATCAGCAGTAGAACCCCTCAGGTTCAGCCATAATACTTGTTAGGGAAACAGCCTCAATGTCCGGAGCTGAGGTCTCATGGGTGAACTGCTTCAAGCTCTGAGTATCATTGAAAGAAAGAAAAGTTATCATGTGGTTGCTTAATTTATTTATTTTATTATTTCTATTTTTTGTTTTCTTTTGTTTTGTTTTAGAAAAGGCCTCAGTCTGTAGCTATGGCTGACCTAGGACAGACTACATGTGTTAATTAGGGTTTCACAGCTGAGAAACAGACCATACCTATGTAAGACTTAGAAAACCCAACAGTCAGTGGTGGCTTGAGCTCTTAATGAGAGCACTCTGGAGGCAGAAGCAGTCAGTTTCTGAGTTCGAGGCCAGCCTGGTTAAAGACAGGGATAGGCAGGGCTAGGCAAGGCAGGGCTGGGCTAGGCTAGGCAAGGCAAGGGGCTAGGCTAGGCTACGCAAGGGGCTAGGCAAGACAGACTGACAGAGAGAAAGACAGACAAGGATGGAAGGCCTGCCTGGTATTTCTTTCTTCTTTATCCCTTTTAAAAAATGTTTATTTATTTATTTATTTATTTATTTATTTATTTATGTATTTATTAGATATAAGTACACTGTAGCTGTCTTCAGACACTCCAGAAGAGTGTGTCAGATTCTGGAGAATCTAAATCCCTCTTATGGTCTGCATATGATGTACAAAAACACAGCCTCACATATACTTCTAAAAATTTAAAGATGGGTGGGGCCACTGAAAGGGCTCAACAATTAACAGCATTGTCTCCTCTTCCAGAGAACCTGGGATCAACTACCAGCAACTATAAGGTAGCCCATCTCCAGTTCCCGGGGATCAGACAGACAGACAGACAGACAGAGATAAGGATGGCAGGCCTGCCTGGTCTTTCTTTCTTACTTATCCTTTTTAAAACATGTTTTATTTCTTTATTTATGTATTTATTAGATATAAGTACATTGTAGCTGTCTTCAGACACTCCAGAAGAGTGTGTCAGATTCTGGAGAATCTAAATCCCTCTTATGGTCTGCATATGATGTACATAAACACAGCCTCACATATACTTCTAAAAATTTAAAGATGGGTGGGGCCACTGTAAGGGCTCAACAATTAACAGCATTGTCTCCTCTTCCAGAGAACCTGGGATCAAGTACCAGCAAAAATATGGTGGCCCATCTCCAGTTTCAGGGGATCAGACAGACAGACAGACAAACAGACAAGGATGGCAGGCCTGCCTGGTTTTTCTTTCTTTCTTATCCTTTTTAAAACATGTTTATTTATTTATTTATGTATTTATTAGATATAAGTACACTGTAGCTGTCTTCAGACACTCCAGAAGAGGGATCAGATTCTGGAGAATGTAAATCCCTTTTATGGTCTGCATATGATGTACATAAACACAGCCTCACAAATACTTCTAAAAATTTAAAGTGGGTGGTGCCACTGAAAGGGCTCAAAAATTTACAGCCTTGTCTCCTCTTGCAGAGAATCTGGGATCAACTACCAGCAACTATATGGTGGCCCACTCCAGTTCCAGGGTATCAGACAGACAGACAGACAGACAGAGATAAGGATGGCAGGCCTTCCTGGTCTTTCTTTTTTCTTATCCTTTTTAATAATGCTTATTTATTTATTTATTTATGTATTTATTAGATATAAGTACACTGTAGCTGTCTTCAGACACTCCAGAAGAGAGAGTCAGATTCTGGAGAATCTAAATCCCTCTTATTGTCTGCATATGATGTACATAAACACAGCCTCACATTTACTTCTAAAAATTAAAGATGGGTGTTGCCACTGAACGGCTCAAAAATTAACAGCATTGTCTCCACTTCCAGAGAACCTGAGATCAACTACCAGCAACTATATGGTGGCCCATCTCCAGTTCCAGGGGATCAGACAGAGAGACAGACATACAGACAGATAGAGATAAGGATGGCAGGCCTGCTTCGTCTTTCTTTCTTTCTTATCCTTTTTAAGAAATGTTTATTTATTTATTTATGTATTCATTAGGTATAAGTACACTGTAGCTGTCTTCAGACATCAGGAAGAAGGTGTCAGATTCTGGAGAATCTAAATCCCTCTTATGGTCTGAATATGATGTACATAAACACAGACTCACATTTACTTCCAAAAATTAAAGATGTGTGGGGCCACTGTATGGGCTCAACCATTAACAGCATTGTCTCCTCTTCCAGAGAACCTGGGATCAACTACCAGCAACTATATGGTGGCCCATCTCCAGTTCCAGAGGATCAGATAGAGAGACAGACAGACAGACATATAGAGATAACGATGGCAGGCCTGCCTGGTCTTTCTTTCTTATCCTTTTTAAGAAATGTTTATTTACTTATTTATGTATTTATTAGATAAAAGTACACTGTAGCTATCTTCAGACACTCCAGAAGAGGGTGTCAGATTCTGGAGAATCTAAATCCCTCTTATGGTCTGCATATGATGTACATAAACACAGCCTCACATATACTTCTAAAAATTTACAGATGGGTGGAGCCACTGAAAGGGCTCAACAATTAACCACATTGTCTCCTCTTCCAGAGAACCTGGGTTCAACTTCCAGCACCTATATGGTGGCCCATCTCCAGTTCCAGGGTATCAGACAGATAGACAGACAGACAGACAGAGAAACAGAGATAAGGAAGGCAGGCCTCCCTGGTCTTTCTTTCTTTCTTATCCTTTTTAAAAAATGTTTATTTATATATTTATTTATTTATTTATTTATTTATTTATTTATTTATTAGATATAAGTACACTGTGTCTGTCTTCAGACACTCCAGAAGATGGTGTCAGATTCTGGAGAATCTAAATCCCTCTTATGGTCTGTATATGATGTACATAAACACAGCCTCACATATAATTCAAAAATTTAAAGATGTATGGGGTCACTGAAAGGGCTCAACAATTAACAGCATTATCTCCTCTTCCAGACAACCTGGGATCAACTACCAGCAACTATATGGTGGCTCATCTCCAGTTCTAAGGTATCAGACAGAAAGACAGACAGACAGACAGACAAGGGTGGCAGGCCTGCCTGGTTTTTTTTCTTTCTCATCCTTTTTAAAAATGTTTATTTATTTATTTATGTATTTATTAAATATAAGTACACTTTAGCGGTCCTCAGACACTCCAGGAGAGGGTGTCAGATTCTGGATAATCTAAATCCCTCTTATGGTGTGCATATGATGTACATAAACACAGACTCACATTTACTTCCAAAAATTTAAAGATGTGTGGGGCCACTGAAAGGGCTCAACCATTAACAGCATTGTCTCCTCTTCCAGAGAACCTGGGATCAACTACCAGCAACTATATTGTGGCCCATCTCCAGTTCCAGTGGATCAGAAAGACAGACAGACAGACAGACAGAGATAAGGATGCCAGGCCTGCCTGGTCTTTCTTTATTTCTTATCCTTTAAAAAAAATGTTTATTTATTTATTTATTTATTTATTTATTTATTTATTTATTTATGTATTTATTAGATATAAGTACACTGTAGCTGCCTTCAGACACTCCAGAAGAGGGTTTCAGATTCTGGAGAATCTAAATCCCTCTTATGGTCTGCATATGATGTACATAAACACAGCCTCACATATACTTCTAAAAATTTAAAGATTGGTGGGACCACTGAAAGGGCTCAACAATTACCATCACTGTCTCCACTTCCAGAGAACCTGGTATCAACTATCAGCAACTATATAGTGGCCCACCTCCAGTTCCAGGGGATCAGACAGACTGTCAGACAGACAGACAGAGATAAGGATGGCAGGCTTGCCTGGTCTTTCTTTCTTTCTTATCCTTTTGAAAAAATGTTTGCTTATTTATTTATTTATGTATTTATTAGATATAAGTACACTGTAGCTGTCTTCAGACACTCCAGAAGACGGTGTCAGATTCTGGAGAATCTAAATCCCTCTTTTGGCCTGCATATTATGTACATAAACACAGACTCACGTATACTTCTAAAAATTTAAAGATGTGTGGGGCCACTGAGAAGAATGGGAGGGTAGGGAAGTGGGGGGAGGTATGGGGGACTTTTGGGATAGCATTGGAAATGTAATTGAGGAAAATATGTAATAAAAAAAAACAGTGAAAAACATAACAAAACAATTAACAGCATTGTCTCCTCTTCTAGAGAATCTGGGATCAACTACCAGCAACTATATGGTGGCCCTTCTCTAGTTCCAGGGTATCAGACAGACAGACAGACAGAGATAAGGATGGCAGGCCTGCCTGGTCTTTCTTTCTTTCTTATCCTTTTTAAAAAAATGTTTATTTATATATATATTTATTTATTTATTTATTTATTTATTTATTTATTTATTTATTAGATATAAGTACACTGTAGCTATCTTTAGACACTCCAGAAGAGGGTGTCAGATTCTGGAGAATCTAAATCCCTCTTACGATCTGCATATGATGTATATAAACACAGCCTCACATTTTCTTCTAAAAATTTAAAGATGGGTGTGGCTTGGAATAAGATGAGTAACCCTGAAAAAGTCAAAAAATGAAAAATCACACTGTAGGATTTGGAATATGGTGAGAAACCCTGAAAAAGTCGAAAAATGAGAAAAGCATGCAGGAGTACCTGGAATATGGTGAGAAACACTGAAAAAGTCTTAAATGAGAATATCACACTCTAGGACTTGGAATATGGTGAGAAATCCTGAAAATGTCGAAAAATGAGAAAATCATGCAGTAGGACCCAGAATATGGAGAGAAACCCTGAAAAAAATGTCAAAAAATAAGAAAATCACGCAGTAGGACCTGGAAGCTGGTGAGAAACCCTGAAAAAGTCGAAAAATGAGAAAATCAATCTGTAGGATCTGGAATATGGTGAGAAACCCTGAAAAAGTCGAAAAATGAGAAAATCACACTGTAGGACTTGGAATATGGTGAGAAACCCTGAAAAAGTCGAAAAATGAGAAAATCACGCAGTAGGACCTGGGATTTGGTGAGAAACACTGAAAAAGTCTTAAAATAGAAAATCACACTGTAGTACTTGGAATATGGTGAAAAATACTGAAAAAGTCTTAAAATGAGAAAATCACACCTTAGGACCTGGAATATGGTGAGAAACCCTGAAAAGGTCAAAAAATGAGAAAAATCACACTGTAGTACATGGAATATGGGTAGAAACTCTGAAAAAGTCGCAAATTATAAAATGACAGTGTAGGGCCTGGAATAGGTTGAGAAAACCTGAAATATTCGAAAAATGAGAAAATGACAATGTAGAATCTGGAATACCGTAAGAAACCCTGAAAAAGTTAAAAAATGAGAAAATCACACTCTAGGACTGGAATATGGTGAGAAACCCTGAAACATCGAAAAATGAGAAAATCATGTAGTAGGACCCAGAATATGGTGAGAAATCCTGAAAAAAGTCGAAAAATGAGAAAATCAAACTGTAGGACCTGGAATATGTTGAGAAACCCTGAAAAATACGAAACAGGCAAAAATCACACTCTAGAACTTGGAATATGATGAGAAACCGTGAAAAAGTCAAAAAATGAAAAAATCACACTGTAGTACCTGGAATATGGTGAGAAACACTAAAAAAGTATTAAAATGAGAAAATCACCCAGTAGGACCTGGAATGTGGTGAGAAACCCTGAAACAGTCGAAATATAAGAAAATCAAACTTGTAGTACATGCAATATGGTGACAAACACTGAAAAAGTCGAAAAATGAGAATATAACACTCTAGGATTTGGAATATGATGAGAAACCCTGAAAAATTCAAAAAATGAGAAAATCACACTGTAGGACTTGGAATATGGTGAGAAACCCTCAAAAAGTCGAAAAATGAGAAAATCATGCACTAGGACCCAGAATATGATGAGAAACACAGAAAAAGTCTTAAAATGAGAAAATCACACTGTAGGACCTGGAATATGGTAAGAAACCCTGAAAATGTCGAAAAATGAGAAAATGACACTGTAGGAGCTGGAATATGGTGAGAAGTCATGAAAAAGTCAAAAAAAAAAAAAAGAAATACACACTTGTAGGACTTGCAATATGGTGAGAGACCCTGAAAAAGTCTTAAAATGAGAAAATCACACTGTAGGACTTGGGATATGGTGAGAAACCCTGAAAAAGTCGAAAAATTAGAAAATCAAACTGTAGTACCTGGTATATGGTGAGAAACACTAAAAAAGTATTAAAATGAGAAAATCACACAGTAGGACCTGGAATATGGTGAGAAACCCTGAAACAGTTCAAAAATAAGAAAATAAAACTTGTAGTACATGCAATATGGTGAGAAACACTGAAAAAGTCGAAAAATGAGAATATCACACTCTAGGACTTGGAATATGATGAGAAACCCAGAAAAAGTCTAAAAATGAGAAAATCACACTGTAGGACTTGGAATATGGTGAGAAACCCTGAAAAAGTCGAAAAATGAGAAAATCACACTGTAGTACCTAGAATATGGTGAGAAACACTGAAAAAGTCTAAAAATAAGATAAAACTTGTAGTACCTGAAATATGATGAGAAACCCTGAAAAAGTCAAAAAATTAGAAAATCAAATTGTAGGAACTGGAATATGCTGAGAATCCCTGAAAAATTCGAAAAATGCGAAAATCACACTCTAGGACTTGGAATACGATGAGAAACCCTGAAAAAGTCAAAAAATGAGAAAATCACACTGTAGTACCTGGAATATGGTGAGAAACACTGAAAAAGTCTAAAAATAAGATAAAACTTGTAGTACCTGAAATATGGTGAGGAACCCTAAAAAAGTCGAAAAATGAGAAAATCACACTGTAGGACTTCGAATATGATGAGAAACCGTGAAAAAGTAAAAAAATGAGAAAAATACACTGTAGGAGCTGGAATATGGAGAGAAACCCTGAAAAGGTTAAAAAATTAGAATATCACAATTGTAGGACCTCCAATATGGTGAGAAACCCTGAAAAAGTCGAAAAATGAGAAAACCACACTGTAGGACCTGGAATATGGTGAGAAACACTGAAAAATTCAAAAAATGAGAAAATCACACAGTAGGAACTAAATATGTTGAGAAACCGTGAAACAGTCGAAATATAAGAAAATCAAACTTGAAGTACCTGCAATATGGTGAGAAACCCTGAAAAAGTCGAAAAATGAAAAAATCACACTGTAGGATTTGGAATATGATGAGAAACCATGAAAAAGTCAAAAATGAGAAAAATATACTGTAGGAGTTGGAATGTGGTGAGAAAAACTGAAAAAGTCGAAGAATAAGAAAATCACACATGTAGGACCTCCAATATGGTGAGAAACCCTGAAAAAGTCGAAAAATGAGAAAATTACAGAGTAGGACATGGAATATGGTAAGAAACCCTTTAAAAGTCAGAAAAAGAGAAAATCACACTGTAGGATTTGGAATATGATGAGAAAACCTGAAAAAGTCAAAAAATGAGAAAATCACACTGTAGTACCTGGAATATTGTGAGAAAACACTGAAAAAGTCTAAAAATGAGAAAATCACACAGTAGGACTTGGAATATGGTGAGAAACCCTGAAACAGTCGAAAAATAAGAAAATCAAACTTGTAGTACCTGCAATATGGTGAGAAAACCTGAAAAAGTCGACAAATGAGAAAATCATACTGTAGGACCTGCAATAGGGTGAGAAATTCTGAAAAAGTCAAAAAATGATAAAATCACACTGTAGGACCTGGAATATGGTGAGAAAACATGAAAAATTCAAAAAGGAGAAAATCACACTCTAGGATTTGAAATATGATGAGAAAACCTGAAAAAGTCCAAAAATGAGAAAATCACACTGTAGGACTTCGAATATGGTGAGAAACTCTGAAAAAGTCAAAAAATGAGAAAATCACCCTGTAGGACTTGGAATATGGTGAGAAACCCTGAAAAAGTCAAAAAATGAGAAAAATCACACTGTAGTACATGGAATATGGTGAGAAACTCTGAAAAAGTCGCAAATTAGAAAATGACAGTGTAGGACCTGGAATATGTTGAGAAAACCTGAAATATTCAAAAAATGAGAAAATGACAATGTAGAACCTGGAATAAGTAAGAAACCCCGAAAATTTTAAAAAAAGAGAAAATCGCACTGTAGGACCTGGAATATGGTGAGAAACAGTGAAAAAGTCAAAAAATGAGAATATCACACTCTAGGACTTGTAATATGGTGAGAAACCCTGAAAAAGTCAAAACATGAGAAATTCATGCAGTAGGACCCAGAATATGGTGAGAAACCCTGAAAGAAGTCGGAAAATGAGAAAATCAGGCAGTAGGACTTGGAAGCTAGTGAGAAACCCTGAAAAAGATGAAAAGTGAGAATAACAAACTGTAGGACCTGGAATATGTTGAGAAACCCTGAAAAATTCGAAAAAAGCAAAAATCACACTCTAGGACTTGGAATGTGATGAGAAATCCTGAAAAAGTAAAAAAATGAGAAAATCACACTGTAGTACCTGGAATATGGTAAAAAAGTATTAAAATGAGAAAATCACACAGTAGGACCTGGAATATGGTGAGAAACTCTGAATAAGTCGAAAACATGAGAAAATCACGCAGTAGCCTGGAATATGGTGAGAAACCCTGAAAAAGTCGAAAATTAGAAAATCACGCAGTAGTACTTGGAATATGGTGAGAAACACTGAAAAAGTCTTAAAATGAGAAAATCACACTGTAGGACCTGGAATATGGTGAGAAACTCTGAAAATGTTGAAAAATAAGAAATTCACACTTGTAGGACCTGCAATATGGTGAGAAACTCTGAAAAAGTCAAAAAATGAGAAAATCACACTGTAGGACTTGGAATAAAATGAGAAACCGTGAAAAAGACTAAAAATGACAAAAGTACACGGTAGGAGATGGAATATGGAGAGAAACCGTTAAAAAGTAGAAAAATAAGATATACACACTTGTAGGACATGCAATATGGTGAGAGACCCTGAAAAAGTCTTAAATGAGAAAATCACACTGTAGTACCTGGAATATGGTGAGAAACCCTGAAAAAGTCCAAAAATAAGAAATTCACACGTGTAGGACCTGCAATATGGTGAGAAACCCTGAAAAAGTTGAAAAATGAGAAAATCACACTGTAGGACTTGGAATAAGATGAGACACCCTGAAAAAGTCAAAAAATGAGAAAATTTCACTGTAGGACTTGGATTAAGATGAGAAACCCTGAAAAAGTTGAAAAATGAGAAAATCACAATGTAGAAGATGGAATATGGTGAGCAATCCTGAAAAAGTCAAAAAATGAGAAAATCACACTGTGGAACCTGGAATATGGTGAGAAACTCTGAAAAAGGCGAAAAATTGGAAAAATCACACTCTAGGACTTGGAATATGATGAGAAACCCTGAAAAAGTCAAAAATGAGAAAATCAGACTGTAGTAGCTGGAATATGGTGAGAAACATGGAAAAAGTCTCAAAATGAGAAAATCACACAGTTGGACCTGCAATATGGTGAGAAACACTGAAACAGTCGAAAAATAAGAAAATCAAACTTGTAGTCCCTGCAATATGGTGAGAAACCCTGAAAAATTCCAAAAATGAGAAAATCACACTGTAAGATTTAGAATATGATGAGAAACACTGAAAAAGTCAAAAAATGAGAAAAATACACTGTAGAAGCTGGAATATGGTGAGTAAACCCTGAAAAAGTCGAAAAATAAGAAAATCACACTTGTAGAACCTCCAATATGTTGAGAAACCCTGAAAAAGGCTTAAAATGAGAAAATCACACTGTAGGACTTGGAATAAGATGAGAAACCCTAAAAAAGTCGAAAAATGAGAAAAATACACTGAAGGAGTTGGAATATGTTGAGAAACCCTGAAAAAGTCTTAAAATGAGAAAATCGCACTGTAGGACCTGGAATATGGTGAGAAACCCTGAAATATCGAAAAAAAGAAAATCAAACTTGTAGTACCTGTAATATGGTGAGAAACCCTGAAAAAGTCAAAAAATGAGAAAATCACAATATAGGACTTGGAATAAGATGAGATTCTGTGAAAAAGACAAAAAAATGACAAAAACACACTGTAGGAGCTTGAATATGGTGAGAAACCCTGAAAAAGTCCAAAAATAAGAAATTCACACTTGTAGGACCTGCAATATGGTGAGAAACCCTGAAAAAGTCGAAGAATGAGAAAATCACACTGTAGGAGTTGGAATATGGTGAGAAACCCTGAAAAAGTCGAAAAATGAGAAAATCATGGACTAGGACCCAGAATATGATGAGAAACCCAGAAAAAGTCTTAAAATGAGAAAATCACACTGTAGGACCTGGAATATGGTAAGAAACCCTGAAAATGTCGAAAAATGAGAAAATGACACTGTAGGAGCTGGAATATGTTGAGAAGTCCTGAAAAAAGCCAAAAAAAAAAAAAAAGAAATACAAACTTGTAGGACTTGTAGGACTTGCAATATGGTGAGAGACCCTGAAAAAGTCTTAAAATGAGAAAATCACACTGTAGGACATGGAATATGGTAAGAAACCTTGAAAAAGTCAAAAAATGAGAACTATCACACTGTAGTACCTGGTATATGGTGAGAAACACTAAAAAAGTATTAAAATGTGAAAATCACACTGTAGGACCTGGAATATGGTGAGAAACCCTGAAACAGTCCAAAAATAAGAAAATAAAACTTGTAGTACATGCAATATGGTGACAAACACTGAAAAAGTCGAAAAATGAGAATATCACACTGTAGGACCTGGAATATGGTGAGAAACCCTGAAACAGTCCAAAAATAAGAAAATAAAACTTGTAGTACATGCAATATGGTGAGAAACACTGAAAAAGTCGAAAAATGAGGAATATCACACTGTAGGACTTGGAATATGGTGAGAAACCCCTGAAAAAGACGAAAAATGAGAAAATCACACTGTAGTACATGGAATATGGTGAGAAACACTGAAAAAGTCTAAAAATAAGATAAAAGTTGTAGTACCTGAAATATGGTGAGAAACCCTGAAAAAGTCGAAAAATGAGAAAATCACACTGTAGGACTTCGAATATGATGAGGAAACCGTGAAAAAGTAAAAAAAATAAGAAAAATACACTATAGGAACTGGAATATGGAGAGAAACCCTGAAAAGGTTAAAAAATTAGAAAATCACAATTGTAGGACCTCCAATATGGTGAGAAACCCTGAAAAAGTTTGAAAATGAAAAAAACACACTGTAGGACCTGGGAATATGGTGAGAAAACACTGAAAAATTCAAAAAATGAGAAAATCACACAGTAGGACCTGAAATATGGAGAGAAACCGTGAAACAGTCGAAATATAAGAAAATCAAACTTGAAGTACCTGCAATATGGTGAGAAACCCTGAAAAAGTCGAAAAATGAAAAAATCACACTGTAGGATTTGGAATATGATGAGAAACCATGAAAAAGTCAAAAATGAGAAAAATATACTGTAGGAGTTGGAATGTGGTGAGAAAACCTGAAAAAGTCGAAGAATAAGAAAATCACACAAGTAGGACCTCCAATATGGTAAGAAACCCTTTAAAAGTCGGAAAAAGAGAAAATCACACTGTAGGATTTGGAATATGATGAGAAAACCTGAAAAAGTCAAAAAATGAGAAAATCACACTGTAGTACCTGGAATATTGTGAGAAAACACTGAAAAAGTCTAAAAATGAGAAAATCACACAGTAGGACTTGGAATATGGTGAGAAACCCTGAAAAAGTCAAAAAATGAGAAAAATCACACTGTAGTACATGGAATATGGTGAGAAACTCTGAAAAAGTCGCAAATTAGAAAATGACAGTGTAGGACCTGGAATATGTTGAGAAAACCTGAAATATTCAAAAAATGAGAAAATGACAATGTAGAACCTGGAATAAGTAAGAAACCCCGAAAATTTTAAAAAAAGAGAAAATCGCACTGTAGGACCTGGAATATGGTGAGAAACAGTGAAAAAGTCAAAAAATGAGAATATCACACTCTAGGACTTGTAATATGGTGAGAAACCCTGAAAAAGTCAAAACATGAGAAATTCATGCAGTAGGACCAGAATATGGTGAGAAACCCTGAAAGAAGTCGGAAAATGAGAAAATCAGGCAGTAGGACTTGGAAGCTAGTGAGAAACCCTGAAAAAGATGAAAAGTGAGAATAACCAAACTGTAGGACCTGGAATATGTTGAGAAACCCTGAAAAATTCGAAAAAAGCAAAAATCACACTCTAGGACTTGGAATGTGATGAGAAATCCTGAAAAAGTAAAAAAATGAGAAAATCACACTGTAGTACCTGGAATATGGTAAAAAAAGTATTAAAATGAGAAAAATCACACAGTAGGGACCTGGAATATGGTGAGAAACTCTGAATAAGTCGAAAACATGAGAAAATCACGCAGTAGCCTGGAATATGGTGAGAAACCCTGAAAAAGTCGAAAATTAGAAAATCACGCAGTAGTACTTGGAATATGGTGAGAAACACTGAAAAAGTCTTAAAATGAGAAAATCACACTGTAGGACCTGGAATATGGTGAGAAACTCTGAAAAATGTTGAAAAATAAGAAATTCACACTTGTAGGACCTGCAATATGGTGAGAAACTCTGAAAAAGTCAAAAAATGAGAAAATCACACTGTAGGACTTGGAATAAAATGAGAAACCGTGAAAAAGACTAAAAATGACAAAAGTACACGGTAGGAGATGGAATATGGAGAGAAACCGTTAAAAAGTAGAAAAATAAGATATACACACTTGTAGGACATGCAATATGGTGAGAGACCCTGAAAAAGTCTTAAATGAGAAAATCACACTGTAGTACCTGGAATATGGTGAGAAACCCTGAAAAAGTCCAAAAATAAGAAATTCACACGTGTAGGACCTGCAATATGGTGAGAAACCCTGAAAAAGTTGAAAAATGAGAAAATCACACTGTAGGACTTGGAATAAGATGAGACACCCTGAAAAAGTCAAAAAATGAGAAAATTTCACTGTAGGACTTGGATTAAGATGAGAAACCCTGAAAAAGTTGAAAAATGAGAAAATCACAATGTAGAAGATGGAATATGGTGAGCAATCCTGAAAAAGTCAAAAAATGAGAAAATCACACTGTGGAACCTGGAATATGGTGAGAAACTCTGAAAAGGCGAAAAATTGGAAAAAATCACACTCTAGGACTTGGAATATGATGAGAAACCCTGAAAAAGTCAAAAATGAGAAAATCAGACTGTAGTAGCTGGAATATGGTGAGAAACATGGAAAAAGTCTCAAAATGAGAAAATCACACAGTTGGACCTGCAATATGGTGAGAAACACTGAAACAGTCGAAAAATAAGAAAATCAAACTTGTAGTCCCTGCAATATGGTGAGAAACCCTGAAAAATTCCAAAATGAGAAAATCACACTGTAAGATTTAGAATATGATGAGAAACACTGAAAAGGTCAAAAAATGAGAAAAATACACTGTAGAAGCTGGAATATGGTGAGTAAACCCTGAAAAAGTCGAAAAATAAGAAAATCACACTTGTAGAACCTCCAATATGTTGAGAAACCCTGAAAAAGGCTTAAAATGAGAAAATCACACTGTAGGACTTGGAATAAGATGAGAAACCCTAAAAAAGTCGAAAAATGAGAAAAATACACTGAAGGAGTTGGAATATGTTGAGAAACCCTGAAAAAGTCTTAAAATGAGAAAATCGCACTGTAGGACCTGGAATATGGTGAGAAACCCTGAAATATCGAAAAAAAGAAAATCAAACTTGTAGTACCTGTAATATGGTGAGAAACCCTGAAAAAGTCAAAAAATGAGAAAATCACAATATAGGACTTGGAATAAGATGAGATTCTGTGAAAAAGACAAAAAAATGACAAAAACACACTGTAGGAGCTTGAATATGGTGAGAAACCCTGAAAAAGTCCAAAAATAAGAAATTCACACTTGTAGGACCTGCAATATGGTGAGAAACCCTGAAAAAGTCGAAGAATGAGAAAATCACACTGTAGGAGTTGGAATATGGTGAGAAACCCTGAAAAAGTCGAAAAATGAGAAAATCATGGGACTAGGACCCAGAATATGATGAGAAACCCAGAAAAAGTCTTAAAATGAGAAAATCACACTGTAGGACCTGGAATATGGTAAGAAACCCTGAAAATGTCGAAAAATGAGAAAATGACACTGTAGGAGCTGGAATATGTTGAGAAGTTCCTGAAAAAAGCCAAAAAAAAAAAAAAAGAAATACAAACTTGTAGACTTGTAGGACTTGCAATATGGTGAGAGACCCTGAAAAAGTCTTAAAATGAGAAAATCACACTGTAGGACATGGAATATGGTAAGAAACCTTGAAAAAGTCAAAAAAATGAGAACTATCACACTGTAGTACCTGGTATATGGTGAGAAACACTAAAAAAGTATTAAAATGTGAAAAATCACACTGTAGGACCTGGAATATGGTGAGAAACCCTGAAACAGTCCAAAAATAAGAAAATAAAACTTGTAGTACATGCAATATGGTGACAAACACTGAAAAAGTCGAAAAATGAGAATATCACACTGTAGGACCTGGAATATGGTGAGAAACCCTGAAACAGTCCAAAAATAGAAAATAAAACTTGTAGTACATGCAATATGGTGAGAAACACTGAAAAAGTCGAAAAATGAGAATATCACACTGTAGGACTTGGAATATGGTGAGAAACCCTGAAAAAGACCGAAAAATGAGAAAATCACACTGTAGTACATGGAATATGGTGAGAAACACTGAAAAAGTCTAAAAATAAGATAAAAGTTGTAGTACCTGAAATATGGTGAGAAACCCTGAAAAAGTCGAAAAATGAGAAAATCACACTGTAGGACTTCGAATATGATGAGAAACCGTGAAAAAGTAAAAAAATAAGAAAAATACACTATAGGAACTGGAATATGGAGAGAAACCCTGAAAAGGTTAAAAAATTAGAAAATCACAATTGTAGGACCTCCAATATGGTGAGAAACCCTGAAAAAGTTGAAAAATGAAAAAAACACACTGTAGGACCTGGAATATGGTGAGAAACACTGAAAAATTCAAAAAATGAGAAAATCACACAGTAGGACCTGAAATATGGAGAGAAACCGTGAAACAGTCGAAATATAAGAAAATCAAACTTGAAGTACCTGCAATATGGTGAGAAACCCTGAAAAAGTCGAAAAATGAAAAAATCACACTGTAGGATTTGGAATATGATGAGAAACCATGAAAAAGTCAAAAATGAGAAAAATATACTGTAGGAGTTGGAATGTGGTGAGAAAACCTGAAAAGTCGAAGAATAAGAAAATCACACAAGTAGGACCCTCCAATATGGTGAGAAACCCTGAAAAAGTCGAAAAATGAGACAATTACAGACTAGGACATGGAATATGGTAAGAAACCCTTTAAAAGTCGGAAAAAGAGAAAATCACACTGTAGGATTTGGAATATGATGAGAAAACCTGAAAAAGTCAAAAAATGAGAAAATCACACTGTAGTACCTGGAATATTGTGAGAAAACACTGAAAAAGTCTAAAAATGAGAAAATCACACAGTAGGACTTGGAATATGGTGAGAAACCCTGAAAAAGTCAAAAAATGAGAAAAATCACACTGTAGTACATGGAATATGGTGAGAAACTCTGAAAAAGTCGCAAATTAGAAAATGACAGTGTAGGACCTGGAATATGTTGAGAAAACCTGAAATATTCAAAAAATGAGAAAATGACAATGTAGAACCTGGAATAAGTAAGAAACCCCGAAAATTTTAAAAAAAGAGAAAATCGCACTGTAGGACCTGGAATATGGTGAGAAACAGTGAAAAAGTCAAAAATGAGAATATCACACTCTAGGACTTGTAATATGGTGAGAAACCCTGAAAAAGTCAAAAACATGAGAAATTCATGCAGTAGGACCCAGAATATGGTGAGAAACCCTGAAAGAAGTCGGAAAATGAGAAAATCAGGCAGTAGGACTTGGAAGCTAGTGAGAAACCCTGAAAAAGACGAAAAGTGAGAATAACAAACTGTAGGACCTGGAATCTGTTGAGAAACCCTGAAAAATTCGAAAAAGCAAAAATCACACTCTAGGACTT
>NW_028227278.1:10242499-10294119 GCF_978045245.1 Mus caroli | reverse complement strand
AGAGGAGACAATGCTCTTAATTGTTTGAGCCCTCTCTGTAGCCACATCTTCTTTCTTCTTTTTTTTTTTTTTGAGTATATGTGAGGCTGTGTTTATATACATCATATGCAGACAATAAGAATGATTTAGATTCTTCAGAATCTGACACCCTTCTTCTGGACTGTCTGAAGAATAGCTACAGCATACTTAAATATAATAAATAAATAAATCTTTAAAAAGAAAAGGAAAAGTAAAAAAGAAAGAACAGGCCTGCCATATGCATGTTCATAGAGGAAAATGGAAGAGACCCCAATCTAACCTCAGCAGGTTGCTTCCTTCTGGATGGTAGCTCACAGTTTCATCCCAGCAAGACAGGCAAATCACTGAGTTCAAGGACAGTAAGGTTCAGGACAGCCAAGGTTAGGAAGGAAAAGGGTCTATGTTGAGAATACAAACCTACAAAACAACAACTAGGAAAAAGAAGTGACAGTGTAACTTGGGGTAGGGTACCAACAAGAGAAAGCTTTCTGTTACCACTTACAAACACCAGTAGTCTTGCACCCTTCTGCCCAGGTCCCTGCCTTCCTTTCTAGGAATTCTAAGGATGCCAGGGTGTGGGGGAATCCAGATTAACTTTTTAATAACAAAGACTTGGTCTTTGATGTCTATAGGAAGCCCTTCTCAGTGCCTTTAACTACCACTGAACTTTCAGGGCTGTGACTCAACTGTAACAAGGAACAGAGCTAAGAACCTGCAGCCTTTGAAAACAACTATTTTTTTAAAGTGGGGGACACAAATCAGCAGTAGAACCCCTCAGGTTCAGCCATAATACTTGTTAGGGAAACAGCCTCAATGTCCGGAGCTGAGGTCTCATGGGTGAACTGCTTCAAACTCTGAGTATCATTGAAAGAAAGAAAAGATATCATGTGGTTTCTTAATTTATTTATTTTATTATTTCTATTTTTTGTTTTCTTTTGTTTTGTTTTAGAAAAGGCCTCAGTCTGTAGCTATGGCTGACCTAGGACAGACTACATGTGTTAATTAGGGTTTCACAGTTGAGAAACAGACCATACCTATGTAAGACTTAGAAAACCCAACAGTCAGTGGTGGCTCGAGCTCTTAATGAGAGCACTCTGGAGGCAGAGGCAGTCAGTTTCTGAGTTCGAGGCCAGCCTGGTTAAAGACAGGGATAGGCAGGGCTAGGCAAGGCAGGGCTGGGCTAGGCTAGGCTAGGCAAGGGGCTGGGCTAGGCAAGGCAAGGGGCTAGGCTAGGCAACGCAAGGGACTAGGCAAGACAGACAGACAGAGAGAAAGACAGACAAGGATGGAAGCCTGCCTGGTTTTTCTTTCTTTCTTATCCCTTTTAAAAAATGTATATTTATTTATTTATGTATTTATTTATTTATTTATTTATTTATTTATTTATTTATTAGATATAAGTACACTGTAGCTGTCTTCAGACACTCCAGAAGAGGGTTTCAGATTCTGGAGAATCTATATCCCTCTTATGGTCTACATATGATGTACATAAACACAGCCTCACATATACTTCTAAAAATTTAAAGATGGGTAGGACCACTGAAAGGGCTCAACAATTAACAGCATTGTCTCCTCTTCCAGAGAACCTGGGATCAACTACCAGCAACTATATGGTGGCCCATCTCCAGTTCCAGGGGATCAGACAGACAGACAGAGATACAGACAGATAGAGTTAAGGATGGCAGGCCTACCTGGTCTTTCATTCTTTCTTATCCTTTTAAAAAATGTTTGTTTATTTATTTATTTATTTATTTATTTATTTATTCGATATAAGTACACTGTAGCTGTCTTCAGACACTCCAGAAGAGGGTGTCAGATTCTGGAGAATCTAAATCCCTCTTATGGTCTGCATATGATGTACATGAACACAGCCTCACATATACTTATAAAAATTTAAAGATGGGTGGGTCCACTGAAAGGGCTCAAAAATTAACAGCATTGTCTCCTCTTCCAGAGAACCTGGGATCAACTACCAGCAACTATATGGTGGCCCATCTCCAGTTACAGGCGATCAGACAGACAGACAGACATACAGACAAGGATGGCAGGCCTTCTGGTTTTTATTTCTTTCTTATCCGTTTAAAAAGGTTTATTTATTTATTTATGAATTTATTATATATAAGTACACTGTAGCTGTCTTCAGACACTCAGGAAGAGGGTGTCAGATTCTGGAGAATCTAAGTCCCTCTTATGATATGCATATGATGTACATAAAAACAGCTTCACATTTATTTCTAAAAATTTAAAGATGGGTGGGGCCACTGTGAGGGCTCAACAATTAACAGCATTGTCTCCTCTTCCAGAGAACCTGGGATCAACTACCAGCAACTATATGGTGGCCAATCTCCAGATCCAGGGGATCAGAGAGACAGACAGACAGACAGACAGACAAGGATGGCAGGCCTGCCTGGTTTTTCTTTCTTTCTTATCCATTTTAAAACATGTTTATTTATTTATTTATGTATTTATTAGATATAAGTACACTGTAGCTGTCTTCAGACACTCCAGAAGAGGGTATCAGATTCTGGAGAATATAAATCCCTCTTATGGTCTACATACAATGTACATAAACACAGCCTCACATATACTTCTAAAAATTTAAAGATGTGTGGGGCCACTGAAAGGGCTCAACAATTAACAGCATTGTCTCCTCTTCCAGAGAACCTGGGATTAAACTACCAGCAACTATGTGGTGGCCCATCTCCAGTTCCAGGGGATCAGACAGACAGACAGACAGACAGACAGAGATAAGGATGGCAGGCCTGCTAGTCTTTCTTTTTTTCTTATCCTTTTTAAAAAATGTTTATTTATTTATTTATTTATTTATTTATTTATTTATTTATTTATATATTTATTTATTTATTAGATATAAGTACACTGTAGCTGTCTTCAGACACTCCAGAAGAGGGTATCAGATTCTGGAGAATCTAAATACCTCTTATGGTCTGCATATGATGTACATAACACAGCCTCACATATATTTCTAAATATTTAAAGATGTGTGGGGCCACTGAAAGGGCTCAACAATTAACAGCATTGTCTCCTCTTCCAGAGAACCTGGATCAACTACCAGCAACTATATGGTGGCCCATCTCCAGTTTCAGGGAATCAGACAGACAGACAGACAGACAGATATAAGGATGGAAGGCCTGCCTGGATTTTCTTTCTTTATTATCCTTATTTAAAAATGTTTATTTGTTTATTTATGTATTTATTAGACATAAGTACACTGTAGCTGTCTTCAGACACTCCAGAAGAGGGTGTCATATTCTGGAGAATCTAAATCCCTCTTATGGTCTGCATTTGATGTACATAAACATAGCCTCACATATACTTCTAAAAATTTAAAGATGGGTGGGGCCACTGAAAGGGCTCAACAATTAACAGCATTGTCTCCTTTTCCAGAGAACCTGGGATCAACTACCTGCAACTATATGGTGTCCCATCTCCAGTTACAGGGGATCAGACAGACAGACAGACAGACAGAAAGTGATAAGGATGGCAGGCCTGCGTGGTCTTTCTTTCTTTCTTCTCCGTTTAAAAAAAATGTTTATTTATTTATTTTTATTTATTTATTTATTTATTTATTTATTTATTTTTAATGTATTTATTAGATATAAGTACACAATACTTGTCTTCAGACACTCCAGAAGAGGTTGTCAGATTCTGGAAAATCTAAATCCCTCTTATGGTCTGCATATGATGTACATAAACACAGCCTCACATATACTTCTAAAAATTTAAAGATGGGTGGGGCCACTAAAAGGGATCAGCAATTAACAGCATTGTCTCCTCTTCCAGAGAACCTGGGATCAATAACCAGTAATTATATGGTGGACCATCTCCAGTTCCAGGGGATCAGACAGACACACAGACAGACAGACAGAGATAAGGATTGCAGGCCTGCCTGGTCTTTCTTTCTTTCTTATCATTTTAAAAAAGGTTTATTTATTTATTTATGTATTTATTAGATATAAGTACACTATAGCTATCTTCAGACACTCCAGAAGAGGGTGTTTGATTCTGCAGAACGTAAATCCCATTTATGTTCGGCATATGATGTACATAAACACAGCCTCACATATTCTTCTAAAAATTTAAAGATGGTTGGGGCCACTGAAAGGAACCAACAATTAACAGCATTGTCTCCTCTTCCAGAGAACCTGGGATCAACTACCAGCAACTATATGTTGGCCCATCTCCAGTTTCAGGGGATCAGACAGACAAACAGACAGACAGAAAGACAGAGATAAGGATGGCAGGCCTGCCTGGTCTTTCTTTCTTTCTTATCCTTTTTAAAAAATGTTTATTTATTTATTTATGTATTTTTTAGATATAAGTACACTGTAGCTGTCTTCAGACACTCCAGAAGAGGGTGTCAGATTCTGGAGAATCTAAATCCCTCTTATGGTCTGCATATGATGTACATAAACACAGCCTCACATATACTTCTAAAAATTTAAAGATGGGTGGGGTCACTAAAGAAAGGGCTCAACAATTAACAGCATTATCTCCTCTTCCAGAGAACCTGGGATGAACTACCAGCAACTATATGGTGGCCCATCTCCAGTTCCAGGGGATCAGACAGACAGACAGACAGACAGAGATAAGGATGGCAGGCGTGTCTGGTCTTTCTTTTTTTATTATACTGTTGAAAAAATGTTAATTAATTAATTTATTTATTTTTATTTATGTATTTATTAGATATAAGTACACTGTAGCTGTCTTCAGACACTCTAGAAGAGGGTCTCATCTTCTGGAGAATCTAAATCCCTCTTATGGTCTTCATATGATGTACATAAACACAGCCTCACATATACTTCTAAAAATTTAAAGATGGGTGGGCCCAGTGAAAGGGCTCAACAATTAACAGCATTGTCTCTTCTTCCAGAGAACGTGGGATCAACTACCAGCAACTATATGGTGGCCCATCTCAAGTTCCAGGGGATAAGACAGACAGACAGACAGACAGAGATAAGGATGGCAGGCCTGCCTGATTTTTCTTTCTTTCTTATCCTTATAAAAAATGTTTATTTATTTGTTTATTTGTTTATTTGTTTATTTATTTATTTATTTATCAGATATAAGTACACTGTAGCTGTCTTCAGACTCTCCAGAAGAGGGTGTCAGATTCTGGAGAATCTATATCCCTCTTATGGTCTGCATATGATGTACATGAACACAGCCTCACATATACTTCTAAAAATTTAAAGATGGGTGGGGCCACTGAAAGGGCTCAAAAATTAACAGCATTGTCTCCTCTTCCAGAGAACCTGGGATCAACTACCAGCAACTATATGGTGGCCCATCTCCAGTTACAGGCGATCAGACAGACAGACAGACATACAGACAAGGATGGCAGGCCTTCTGGTTTTTATTTCTTTCTTATCCGTTTAAAAAGGTTTATTTATTTATTTATGAATTTATTATATATAAGTACACTGTAGCTGTCTTCAGACACTCAGGAAGAGGGTGTCAGATTCTGGAGAATCTAAGTCCCTCTTATGATATGCATATGATGTACATAAAAACAGCTTCACATTTATTTCTAAAAATTTAAAGATGGGTGGGGCCACTGTGAGGGCTCAACAATTAACAGCATTGTCTCCTCTTCCAGAGAACCTGGGATCAACTACCAGCAACTATATGGTGGCCAATCTCCAGATCCAGGGGATCAGAGAGACAGACAGACAGACAGACAGACAAGGATGGCAGGCCTGCCTGGTTTTTCTTTCTTTCTTATCCATTTTAAAACATGTTTATTTATTTATTTATGTATTTATTAGATATAAGTACACTGTAGCTGTCTTCAGACACTCCAGAAGAGGGTATCAGATTCTGGAGAATATAAATCCCTCTTATGGTCTACATACAATGTACATAAACACAGCCTCACATATACTTCTAAAAATTTAAAGATGTGTGGGGCCACTGAAAGGGCTCAACAATTAACAGCATTGTCTCCTCTTCCAGAGAACCTGGGATTAAACTACCAGCAACTATGTGGTGGCCCATCTCCAGTTCCAGGGGATCAGACAGACAGACAGACAGACAGACAGAGATAAGGATGGCAGGCCTGCTAGTCTTTCTTTTTTTCTTATCCTTTTTAAAAAATGTTTATTTATTTATTTATTTATTTATTTATTTATTTATTTATTTATTTATATATTTATTTATTTATTAGATATAAGTACACTGTAGCTGTCTTCAGACACTCCAGAAGAGGGTATCAGATTCTGGAGAATCTAAATACCTCTTATGGTCTGCATATGATGTACATAACACAGCCTCACATATATTTCTAAATATTTAAAGATGTGTGGGGCCACTGAAAGGGCTCAACAATTAACAGCATTGTCTCCTCTTCCAGAGAACCTGGATCAACTACCAGCAACTATATGGTGGCCCATCTCCAGTTTCAGGGAATCAGACAGACAGACAGACAGACAGATATAAGGATGGAAGGCCTGCCTGGATTTTCTTTCTTTATTATCCTTATTTAAAAATGTTTATTTGTTTATTTATGTATTTATTAGACATAAGTACACTGTAGCTGTCTTCAGACACTCCAGAAGAGGGTGTCATATTCTGGAGAATCTAAATCCCTCTTATGGTCTGCATTTGATGTACATAAACATAGCCTCACATATACTTCTAAAAATTTAAAGATGGGTGGGGCCACTGAAAGGGCTCAACAATTAACAGCATTGTCTCCTTTTCCAGAGAACCTGGGATCAACTACCTGCAACTATATGGTGTCCCATCTCCAGTTACAGGGGATCAGACAGACAGACAGACAGACAGAAAGTGATAAGGATGGCAGGCCTGCGTGGTCTTTCTTTCTTTCTTCTCCGTTTAAAAAAAATGTTTATTTATTTATTTTTATTTATTTATTTATTTATTTATTTATTTATTTTTAATGTATTTATTAGATATAAGTACACAATACTTGTCTTCAGACACTCCAGAAGAGGTTGTCAGATTCTGGAAAATCTAAATCCCTCTTATGGTCTGCATATGATGTACATAAACACAGCCTCACATATACTTCTAAAAATTTAAAGATGGGTGGGGCCACTAAAAGGGATCAGCAATTAACAGCATTGTCTCCTCTTCCAGAGAACCTGGGATCAATAACCAGTAATTATATGGTGGACCATCTCCAGTTCCAGGGGATCAGACAGACACACAGACAGACAGACAGAGATAAGGATTGCAGGCCTGCCTGGTCTTTCTTTCTTTCTTATCATTTTAAAAAAGGTTTATTTATTTATTTATGTATTTATTAGATATAAGTACACTATAGCTATCTTCAGACACTCCAGAAGAGGGTGTTTGATTCTGCAGAACGTAAATCCCATTTATGTTCGGCATATGATGTACATAAACACAGCCTCACATATTCTTCTAAAAATTTAAAGATGGTTGGGGCCACTGAAAGGAACCAACAATTAACAGCATTGTCTCCTCTTCCAGAGAACCTGGGATCAACTACCAGCAACTATATGTTGGCCCATCTCCAGTTTCAGGGGATCAGACAGACAAACAGACAGACAGAAAGACAGAGATAAGGATGGCAGGCCTGCCTGGTCTTTCTTTCTTTCTTATCCTTTTTAAAAAATGTTTATTTATTTATTTATGTATTTTTTAGATATAAGTACACTGTAGCTGTCTTCAGACACTCCAGAAGAGGGTGTCAGATTCTGGAGAATCTAAATCCCTCTTATGGTCTGCATATGATGTACATAAACACAGCCTCACATATACTTCTAAAAATTTAAAGATGGGTGGGGTCACTAAAGAAAGGGCTCAACAATTAACAGCATTATCTCCTCTTCCAGAGAACCTGGGATGAACTACCAGCAACTATATGGTGGCCCATCTCCAGTTCCAGGGGATCAGACAGACAGACAGACAGACAGAGATAAGGATGGCAGGCGTGTCTGGTCTTTCTTTCTTTATTATACTGTTGAAAAAATGTTAATTAATTAATTTATTTATTTTTATTTATGTATTTATTAGATATAAGTACACTGTAGCTGTCTTCAGACACTCTAGAAGAGGGTCTCATCTTCTGGAGAATCTAAATCCCTCTTATGGTCTTCATATGATGTACATAAACACAGCCTCACATATACTTCTAAAAATTTAAAGATGGGTGGGCCCAGTGAAAGGGCTCAACAATTAACAGCATTGTCTCTTCTTCCAGAGAACGTGGGATCAACTACCAGCAACTATATGGTGGCCCATCTCAAGTTCCAGGGGATAAGACAGACAGACAGACAGACAGAGATAAGGATGGCAGGCCTGCCTGATTTTTCTTTCTTTCTTATCCTTATAAAAAATGTTTATTTATTTGTTTATTTGTTTATTTGTTTATTTATTTATTTATTTATCAGATATAAGTACACTGTAGCTGTCTTCAGACTCTCCAGAAGAGGGTGTCAGATTCTGGAGAATCTATATCCCTCTTATGGTCTGCATATGATGTACATGAACACAGCCTCACATATACTTCTAAAAATTTAAAGATGGGTGGGGCCACTGAAAGGGCTCAACAATTAACAGCATTGTCTCTTCTTCCAGAGAACGTGGGATCAACTACCAGCAACTATATGGTGGCCCATCTCAAGTTCCAGGGGATAAGACAGACAGACAGACAGACAGAGATAAGGATGGCAGGCCTGCCTGATTTTTCTTTCTTTCTTATCCTTATAAAAAATGTTTATTTATTTGTTTATTTGTTTATTTGTTTATTTATTTATTTATTTATCAGATATAAGTACACTGTAGCTGTCTTCAGACTCTCCAGAAGAGGGTGTCAGATTCTGGAGAATCTATATCCCTCTTATGGTCTGCATATGATGTACATGAACACAGCCTCACATATACTTCTAAAAATTTAAAGATGGGTGGGGTCACTGAAAGGGCTCAAAAATTAACAGCATTGTCTCCTCTTCCAGAGAACCTGGGATCAACTACCAGCAACTATATGGTGGCCCATCTCGAGTCCAAGGGGATCAGACAGACTGTAGACAGACAGAAAGACAGACAGAGATAAGGATGGCAGGCCTGCCTGGTCTCTCTTTATTTATTATCCTGTTTAAAAAATGTTTATTTATTTATTTATTTATTTATTTATTTATTTATTTATTTATTTATTTATTTAATATAAGTACACTGTAGCTGTCTTCAGACACTCCAGAAGAGGGTGTCAGATTCTGGAGAATCTAAATCACATTTATGGTCTGCATAAGATGTACATAAACACAGCCTCACATATACTTCTAAATATTTAAAGATGGGGGCGCCACTGAAAGGGCTCAAAAATTAACAGCATTGTCGCCTCTTCCAGAGAACCTGGGATCAACTACCAGCAACACTATGGTGGCCCATCTACAGTTCCAGGGTATCAGACACACAGATAGACAGACAGACAGAGATAAGGGTGGCAGGCCTGCCCGGTCTTTCTTACTTTCTTATCCTTTTAAAAAAAATGTTTATTTATTTATTTATTTATTTATTTATTTATTTATGTATTTATTAGATATAAGTAAACTGTAGCTGTCTTCAGACACTCCAGAAGAGGGTGTCAGATTCTGGAGAATCTAAATCCCTCTTATGGTCTGCATATGATGTACATAAACACAGCCTCACATATACTTCTAAAATTTTAAAGATGGGTGGAGCCACAGAAAGGGCTCAACAATTAACAGCATTGTCTCCTCTTCCAGAGAACCTTGGATAAACTACCAGCAACTATATGGTGGCCCATCTCCAGTTCTAGGGTATCACACAGACAGACAGACAGACAGAGATAAGGGTGGCAGGCTTGCCTGGTCTTTCTTTCTGTCTTATCCTTTTTAAAAAATGTTTATTTATTTATTTATTTATTTATTTATTTATTTATTTATGTATTTATTAGATATAAGTACACTGTAGCTGTCTTCAGAAAATACAGAAGAGGGTGTCAGATTCTGGAGAATCTAAATCCCTCTTATGGTCTGCATATGATGTACATAAACACAGCCTCACATACCCTTCTAAAAATTTAAAGATGGGTGGGGCCACTGAAAGGGCTCAACAATTAACAGGATTGTCTCCTCTTCCAGAGAACCTGGGATCAACTACCAGCAACTATATGGTGGCCTATCTCCAGTTCCAAAGGATCATATAGATAGACAGACAGACAGACAGAGATAAGGATGGCAGGACTTCCTGGTGTTTCTTTCTTTCTTATCCTTTTTTAAAATGTTTATTTATTTATTTATTCATGTATTTATTATATTTACGTACACTGTAGCTGTCTTCAGACACTCCAGAAGAGGGTGTCAGTTTCTGGAGAATCTAAATCACTCTTATGATCTGAATATGATGTACATAAACACAGCCTCAGATATACTTATAAAAATTTAATGAAGGGTGGGGCCACTGAAAGGGCTCAATAATTTACAGCATTGTCTCCTCTTCCAGAGAACCTTGGATAAACTACCAGCAACTATATGGTGGCCCATATCCAGTACCAGAGGATCAGACAGACAGACAGGCAGACAGACAGAGATAAGGATGGCAGGCCTGCCAGGTCTTTCTTTCTTTCTTGTCCTTTTTAAAAAATGTTTATTTATTTATTTATGTATTTATTATATATAAGTACTCTGTAGCTATCTACAGACACTCCAGAAGAGGGTGTCAGATTCTGAAGAATCTAAAACCATCTTATGGTCTGCATATGATGTACATAAACACAGCCTCAGATATACTTCTAAAAATTTAAAGATGGGTGGGGCCACTGAAAGGGCTCAACAATTAACAGAATTGTCTCCTCTTCCAGAGAACCTGGGATCAACTACCAGCAACTATATGGTGACCTATCTTCAGTTCCAAAGGATCATATAGAGAGACAGACAGACAGACAGAAATGAGGATGGCAGGCCTGCCTGGTCTTTCTTTCTTTCTTATCCATTTGAAAAAATGTTTACTTATTAATTAATTAATTAATTTATTTATTTATTTATTTATTTATTTATTTATTTATTAGATATAAGTACACTTTAGCTGTCTTCAGACACTCCAGAAAAGGGTGTGAGATTCTGGAGAATATAAATACCTCTTATGGTCTGCATATGATGTACATAAACACAGACTCAAGTATACTTCTGAAAATTTAAAGATGGGTGGGGCCAAAGAATGGGCTCAACAATTAACAGTGTTGTCTCCTCTTGCAGAGAACCTGGGATCAACTACCAGCAACTATATGGTGGCCCATATGCAGTTCCAGGGATCAGACAGACAGACAGACAGACAGAGATAAGGATGGCAGGCCTGCCTGGTCTTTCTTTCTTACTTATCCTGTTTAAAAAATGTTTATTTATTTATTTATTTATTTATTTATTTATGTATTTATTAGATATAAGTACACTGTAGCTGTCTTCAGACACTCCAGAAGAGGGTGTCAGATTCTGGAGTATTTAAATCACTCTTATGGTCTGCATATGATGTACATAAATACAGCTTCACATTTACCTCTAAAAATTGAAAGATGGGTGGGGCCACTGAGAGGGCTCAACAATTAACAGCATTGTCTCCTCTTCCAGAGAACATTGGATAAACTACCAGCAACTATATGGTGGCCCATCTCCAGTTCCAGGGTATCAGACAGACAGACAGAGAGACAGAGATAATGATGGAGGCCTGCCTGGTCTTTCTTTCTTTCTTATACTTTAAAAAAAATGTTTATTTATTTATTTATTTATTTATTTATTTATTTATTTATTAGAAATAAGTACACTGTAGCTGTCTTCAGACACTCTAGAAGAGGGTCTCATCTTCTGGAGAATCTAAATCCCTCTTATGGTCTTCATATGATGTACATAAACACAGCCTCACATATACTTCTAAAAATTTAAAGATGGGTGGGCCCACTGAAAGGGCTCAACAATTAACAGCATTGTCTCTTCTTCCAGAGAACGTGGGATCAACTACCAGCAACTATATGGTGGCCCATCTCAAGTTCCAGGGGATAAGACAGACAGACAGACAGACAGAGATAAGGATGGCAGGCCTGCCTGATTTTTCTTTCTTTCTTATCCTTTTAAAAAAATGTTTATTTATTTGTTTATTTGTTTATTTATTTATTTATTTATTTATTTATTTATCAGATATAAGTACACTGTAGCTGTCTTCAGACTCTCCAGAAGAGGGTGTCAGATTCTGGAGAATCTATATCCCTCTTATGGTCTGCATATGATGTACATGAACACAGCCTCACATATACTTCTAAAAATTTAAAGATGGGTGGGGCCACTGAAAGGGCTCAACAATTAACAGCATTGTCTCCTCTTCCAGAGAACCTGGGATCAACTACCAGCAACTATATGGTGGCCTATCTCCAGTTCCAAAGGATCATATAGATAGACAGACAGACAGACAGAGATAAGGATGGCAGGACTTCCTGGTGTTTCTTTCTTTCTTATCCTTTTTAAAAAATGTTTATTTATTTATTTATTCATGTATTTATTATATTTACGTACACTGTAGCTGTCTTCAGACACTCCAGAAGAGGGTGTCAGTTTCTGGAGAATCTAAATCACTCTTATGGTCTGAATATGATGTATATAAACACAGCCTCAGATATACTTATAAAAATTTAATGAAGGGTGGGGCCACTGAAAGGGCTCAATAATTTACAGCATTGTCTCCTCTTCCAGAGAACCTTGGATAAACTACCAGCAACTATATGGTGGCCCATATCCAGTACCAGAGGATCAGACAGACAGACAGGCAGACAGACAGAGATAAGGATGGCAGGCCTGCCAGGTCTTTCTTTCTTTCTTGTCCTTTTTAAAAAATGTTTATTTATTTATGTATTTATTATATATAAGTACTCTGTAGCTATCTACAGACACTCCAGAAGAGGGTGTCAGATTCTGAAGAATCTAAAACCATCTTATGGTCTGCATATGATGTACATAAACACAGCCTCAGATATACTTCTAAAAATTTAAAGATGGGTGGGGCCACTGAAAGGGCTCAACAATTAACAGCATTGTCTCCTCTTCCAGAGAACCTGGGATCAACTACCAGCAACTATATGGTGACCTATCTTCAGTTCCAAAGGATCATATAGAGAGACAGACAGACAGACAGACAGAAATGAGGATGGCAGGCCTGCCTGGTCTTTCTTTCTTTCTTATCCATTTGAAAAAATGTTTACTTATTAATTAATTAATTAATTAATTCATTTATTTATTAGATATAAGTACACTGTAGCTGTCTTCAGACACTCCAGAAAAGGGTGTGAGATTCTGGAGAATCTAAATTCCTCTTATGGTCTGCATGTGATGTACATAAACACAGACTTAAGTATACTTCTAAAAATTTAAAGATGGGTGGGGCCAAAGAATGGGCTCAACAATTAACAGTGTTGTCTCCTCTTGCAGAGAACCTGGGATCAACTACCAGCAACTATATGGTGGCCCATATGCAGTTCCAGGGATCAGACAGACAGACAGACAGACAGAGATAAGGATGGCAGGCCTGCCTGGTCTTTCTTTCTTACTTATCCTGTTTAAAAAATGTTTATTTATTTATTTATTTATTTATTTATTTATTTATTTATTTATTAGATATAAGTACACTGTAGCTGTCTTCAGACACTCCAGAAGAGGGTGTCAGATTCTGGAGAATTTAAATCACTCTTATGGTCTGCATATGATGTACATAAATACAGCCTCACATTTACCTCTAAAAATTTAAAGATGGGTGGGGCCACTGAGAGGGCTCAACAATTAACAGCATTGTCTCCTCTTCCAGAGAACATTGGATAAACTACCAGCAACTATATGGTGGCCCATCTCCAGTTCCAGGGTATCAGACAGACAGACAGAGAGACAGAGATAATGATGGAGGCCTGCTTGGTCTTTCTTTCTTTCTTATACTTTAAAAAAATGTTTATTTATTTATTTATTTATTTATTTATTTATTAGAAATAAGTACACTGTAGCTGTCTTCAGACACTCTAGAAGAGGGTGTCATCTTCTGGAGAATCTAAATCCCTCTTATGGTCTTCATATGATGTACATAAACACAGCCTCACATATACTTCTAAAAATTTAAAGATGGGTGGGCCCACTGAAAGGGCTCAACAATTAACAGCATTGTCTCTTCTTCCAGAGAACGTGGGATCAACTACCAGCAACTATATGGTGGCCCATCTCAAGTTCCAGGGGATAAGACAGACAGACAGACAGACAGAGATAAGGATGGCAGGCCTGCCTGATTTTTCTTTCTTTCTTATCCTTATAAAAAAATGTTTATTTATTTGTTTATTTGTTTATTTATTTATTTATTTATTTATTTATTTATCTATCAGATATAAGTACACTGTAGCTGTCTTCAGACTCTCCAGAAGAGGGTGTCGAATTCTGGAGAATCTATATCCCTCTTATGGTCTGCATATGATGTACATGAACACAGCCTCACATATACTTCTAGAAATTTAAAGATGGGTGGGGCCACTGAAAGGGCTCAAAAATTAACAGCATTGTCTCCTCTTCCAGAGAACCTGGGATCAACTACCAGCAACTATATGGTGGCCCATCTCGAGTCCAAGGGGATCAGACAGACTGTAGACAGACAGAAAGACAGACAGAGATAAGGATGGCAGGCCTGCCTGGTCTCTCTTTATTTATTATCCTGTTTAAAAAATGTTTATTTATTTATTTATTTATTTATTTATTTATTTATTTATTTATTTGATATAAGTACACTGTAGCTGTCTTCAGACACTCCAGAAGAGGGTGTCAGATTCTGGAGAATCTAAATCACATTTATGGTCTGCATAAGATGTACATAAACACAGCCTCACATATACTTCTAAATATTTAAAGATGGGTGGCGCCACTGAAAGGGCTCAACAATAACAGCATTGTATCCTCTTCCAGAGAACCTGGGATCAACTACCAGCAACACTATGGTGGCCCATCTCCAGTTCCAGGGGATCAGACAGACAGACAGACAGACAGACAGAGATAAGGATGGCAGGCGTGTCTGGTCTTTCTTTCTTTATTATACTGTTGAAAAAATGTTTATTTATTTATTTATTTATTTTTATTTATGTATTTATTAGATATAAGTACACTGTAGCTGTCTTCAGACACTCTAGAAGAGGGTCTCATCTTCTGGAGAATCTAAATCCCTCTTATGGTCTTCATATGATGTACATAAACACAGCCTCACATATACTTCTAAAAATTTAAAGATGGGTGGGCCCACTGAAAGGGCTCAACAATTAACAGCATTGTCTCTTCTTCCAGAGAACGTGGGATCAACTACCAGCAACTATATGGTGGCCCATCTCAAGTTCCAGGGGATAAGACAGACAGACAAACAGACAGAGATAAGGATGGCAGGCCTGCCTGATTTTTCTTTCTTTCTTATCCTTTTAAAAAATGTTTATTTATTTGTTTATTTGTTTATTTGTTTATTTATTTATTTATTTATTTATCTATCAGATATAAGTACACTGTAGCTGTCTTCAGACTCTCCAGAAGAGGGTGTCGGATTCTGGAGAATCTATATCCCTCTTATGGTCTGCATATGATGTACATGAACACAGCCTCACATATACTTCTAAAAATTTAAAGATGGGTGGGGCCACTGAAAGGGCTCAAAAATTAACAGCATTGTCTCCTCTTCCAGAGAACCTGGGATCAACTACCAGCAACTATATCGTGGCCCATCTCGAGTCCAAGGGGATCAGACAGACTGTAGACAGACAGAAAGACAGACAGAGATAAGGATGGCAGGCCTGCCCTGTCTCTCTTTATTTATTATCCTGTTTAAAAAATGTTTATTTATTTATTTATTTATTTATTTATTTATTTATTTATTTATTTATTTGATATAAGTACACTGTAGCTGTCTTCAGACACTCCAAAAGAGGGTGTCAGATTCTGGAGAATCTAAATCACATTTATGGTCTGCATAAGATGTACATAAACACAGCCTCACATATACTTCTAAATATTTAAAGATGGGTGGCGCCACTGAAAGGGCTCAACAATAACAGCATTGTATCCTCTTCCAGAGAACCTGGGATCAACTACCAGCAACACTATGGTGGCCCATCTACAGTTCCAGGGTATCAGACAGACAGACAGACAGACAGACAGAGATAAGGGTGGCAGGCCTGCCCGGTCTTTCTTACTTTCTTATCCTTTTTAAAAAATGTTTATTTATTTATTTATTTATTTATTTATTTATTTATTTATTTATTTATGTATTTATGTATTTATTAGATATAAGTAAACTGTAGCTGTCTTCAGACACTCCAGAAGAGTGTGTGAGATTCAGGAGAATCTAAATACCTCTTATGGTCTGCATATAATGTACATAAACACAGACTCAAGTATACTTCTAAAAATTTAAAGATGGGTGGGGCCAAAGAATGGGCTCAACAATTAACAGCGTTGTCTCCTCTTCCAGAGAACCTGGGATCAACTACCAGCAACTATATGGTGGCCCATCTGCAGTTCCAGGGATCAGACAGACAGACAGACAGACAGAGATAAGGATGGCAGGCCTGCCTGGTCTTTCTTTCTTACTTATCCTGTTTAAAAAATGTTTATTTATTTATTTATTTATTTATTTATTTATATATTTATGTATTTATTAGATATAAGTACACTGTAGCTGTCTTCAGACACTCCAGAAGAGGGTGTCAGATTCTGGAGAATTTAAATCACTCTTATGGTCTGCATATGATGTACATAAATACAGCCTCACATTTACCAATAAATATTTAAAGATGGGTGGGGCCACTAAGAGGGCTCAACAATTAACAGCATTGTCTCCTCTTCCAGAGAACATTGGATAAACTACCAGCAACTATATGGTGGCCCATCTCCAGTTCCAGGGTATCAGACAGACAGACAGAGAGACAGAGATAATGATGGAGGCCTGCCTGGTCTTTCTTTCTTTCTTATACTTTAAAAAAATGTTTATTTATTTATTTATTTATTTATTTATTTATTTATTTATTTATTTATTAGAAATAAGTACACTGTAGCTGTCTTCAGACACTCTAGAGGAGGGTCACATCTTCTGGAGAATCTAAATCCCTCTTATGGTCTTCATATGATGTACATAAACACAGCCTCACATATACTTCTAAAAATTTAAAGATGGGTGGGCCCACTGAAAGGGCTCAACAATTAACAGCATTGTCTCTTCTTCCAGAGAACGTGGGATCAACTACCAGCAATATATGGTGGCCCATCTCAAGTTCCAGGGGATAAGACAGACAGACAGACAGACAGAGATAAGGATGGCAGGCCTGCCTGATTTTTCTTTCTTTCTTATCCTTTTAAAAAATGTTTATTTATTTGTTTATTTGTTTATTTATTTATTTATTTATTTATTTATTTATTTATCTATCAGATATAAGTACACTGTAGCTGTCTTCAGACTCTCCAGAAGAGGGTATCAGATTCTGGAGAATCTATATCCCTCTTATGGTCTGCATATGATGTACATGAACACAGCCTCACATATACTTCTAAAAATTTAAAGATGGGTGGGGCCACTGAAAGGGCTCAAAAATTAACAGTATTGTCTCCTCTTCCAGAGAACCTGGGATCAACTACCAGCAACTATATGGTGGCCCATCTCGAGTCCATGGGGATCAGACAGACTGTAGACAGACAGAAAGACAGACAGAGATAAGGATGGCAGGCCTGCCTGGTCTCTCTTTATTTATTATCCTGTTTAAAAAATGTTTATTTATTTATTTATTTATTTATTTATTTATTTATTTATTTGATATAAGTACACTGTAGCTGTCTTCAGACACTCCAGAAGAGGGTGTCAGATTCTGGAGAATCTAAATCACATTTATGGTCTGCATAAGATGTACATAAACACAGCCTCACATATACTTCTAAATATTTAAAGATGGGTGGCGCCACTGAAAGGGCTCAACAATAACAGCATTGTATCCTCTTCCAGAGAACCTGGGATCAACTACCAGCAACACTATGGTGGCCCATCTACAGTTCCAGGGTATCAGACAGACAGACAGACAGAGATAAGGGTGGCAGGCCTGCCCGGTCTTTCTTACTTTCTTATCCTTTTTAAAAAATGTTTATTTATTTATTTATTTATTTATTTATTTATTTATTTATTTATGTATTTATTAGATATAAGTAAACTGTAACTGTCTTCAGACACTCCAGAAGAGGGTGTGAGATTCAGGAGAATCTAAATACCTCTTATGGTCTGCATATGATTTACATAAACACAGACTCAAGTATACTTCTAAAAATTTAAAGATGGGTGGGGCCAAAGAATGGGCTCAACAATTAACAGCGTTGTCTCCTCTTCCAGAGAACCTGGGATCAACTACCAGCAACTATATGGTGGCCCATCTGCAGTTCCAGGGATCAGACAGACAGACAGACAGACAGAGATAAGGATGGCAGGCCTGCCTGGTCTTTCTTTCTTACTTATCCTGTTTAAAAAATGTTTATTTATTTATTTATTTATTTATATATTTATGTATTTATTAGATATAAGTACACTGTAGCTGTCTTCAGACATTCCAGAAGAGGGTGTCAGATTCTGGAGAATTTAAATCACTCTTATGGTCTGCATATGATGTACATAAATACAGCCTCACATTTACCTCTAAATATTTAAAGATGGGTGGGGCCACTGAGAGGGCTCAACAATTAACAGCATTGTCTCCTCTTCCAGATAACATTGGATAAACTACCAGCAACTATATGGTGGCCCATCTCCAGTTCCAGGGTATCAGACAGACAGACAGAGAGACAGAGATAAGGATGGAGGCCTGCCTGGTCTTTCTTTCTTTCTTATACTTTAAAAAAATGTTTATTTATTTATTTATTTATTTATGTATTTATTAGAAATAAGTACACTGTAGCTGTCTTCAGACACTCTAGAAGAGGGTCTCATCTTCTGGAGAATCTAAATCCCTCTTATGGTCTGCATATGATGTACATAAACACAGCCTCACATATACTTCTAAAAATTTAAAGATGGGTGGGCCCACTGAAAGGGCTCAACAATTAACAGCATTGTCTCTTCTTCCAGAGAACTTGGGATCAACTACCAGCAACTATATGGTGGCCCATCTCAAGTTCCAGGGGATAAGACACACAGACAGACAGACAGAGATAAGGATGGCAGGCCTGCCTGATTTTTCTTTCTTTCTTATCCTTTTAAAAAATGTTTATTTATTTGTTTATTTGTTTATTTATTTATTTATTTATTTATTTATTTATCAGATATAAGTACACTGTAGCTGTCTTCAGACTCTCCAGAAGAGGGTGTCAGATTCTGGAGAATCTATATCCCTCTTATGGTCTGCATATGATGTACATGAACACAGCCTCACATATACTTCTAAAAATTTAAAGATGGGTGGGGCCACTGAAAGGGCTCAACAATTAACAGCATTGTCTCCTCTTCCAGAGAACCTGGGATCAACTACCAGCAACTATATGGTGGCCTATCTCCAGTTCCAAAGGATCATATAGATAGACAGACAGACAGACAGAGATAAGGATGGCAGGACTTCCTGGTGTTTCTTTCTTTCTTATCCTTTTTAAAAAATGTTTATTTATTTATTCATGTATTTATTATATTTACGTACACTGTAGCTGTCTTCAGACACTCCAGAAGAGGGTGTCAGTTTCTGGAGAATCTAAATCACTCTTATGGTCTGAATATGATGTACATAAACACAGCCTCAGATATACTTATAAAAATTTAATGAAGGGTGGGACCACTGAAAGGGCTCAATAATTTACAGCATTGTCTCGTCTTCCAGAGAACCTTGGATAAACTACCAGCAACTATATGGTGGCCCATATCCAGTACCAGAGGATCAGACAGACAGACAGGCAGACAGACAGAGATAAGGATGGCAGGCCTGCCAGGTCTTTCTTTCTTTCTTGTCCTTTTTAAAAAATGTTTATTTATTTATGTATTTATTATATATAAGTACTCTGTAGCTATCTACAGACACTCCAGAAGAGGGTGTCAGATTCTGAAGAATCTAAAACCATCTTATGGTCTGCATATGATGTACATAAACACAGCCTCAGATATACTTCTAAAAATTTAAAGATGGGTGGGGCCACTGAAAGGGCTCAACAATTAACAGCATTGTCTCCTCTTCCAGAGAACCTGGGATCAACTACCAGCAACTATATGGTGACCTATCTTCAGTTCCAAAGGATCATATAGAGAGACAGACAGACAGACAGACAGACAGAAATGAGGATGGCAGGCCTGCCTGGTCTTTCTTTCTTTCTTATCCATTTGAAAAAATGTTTACTTATTAATTAATTAATTAATTAATTCATTTATTTATTAGATATAAGTACACTGTAGCTGTCTTCAGACACTCCAGAAAAGGGTGTGAGATTTTGGAGAATCTAAATACCTCTTATGGTCTGCATATGATGTACATAAACACAGACTCAAGTATACTTCTAAAAATTTAAAGATGGGTGGGGCCAAAGAATGGGCTCAACAATTAACAGTGTTGTCTCCTCTTGCAGAGAACCTGGGATCAACTACCAGCAACTATATGGTGGCCCATATGCAGTTCCAGGGATCAGACAGACAGACAGACAGACAGAGATAAGGATGGCAGGCCTGCCTGGTCTTTCTTTCTTACTTATCCTGTTTAAAAAATGTTTATTTATTTATTTATTTATTTATGTATTTATTAGATATAAGTACACTGTAGCTGTCTTCAGACACTCCAGAAGAGGGTGTCAGATTCTGGAGAATTTAAATCACTCTTATGGTCTGCATATGATGTACATAAATACAGCCTCACATTTACCTCTAAAAATTTAAAGATGGGTGGGGCCACTGAGAGGGCTCAACAATTAACAGCATTGTCTCCTCTTCCAGAGAACATTGGATAAACTACCAGCAACTATATGGTGGCCCATCTCCAGTTCCAGGGTATCAGACAGACAGAGAGAGACAGAGATATGGATGGAGGCCTGCCTGGTCTTTCTTTCTTTCTTATACTTTAAAAAAATGTTTATTTATTTTTTATTTATTTATTTATTAGAAATAAGTACACTGTAGCTGTCTTCAGACACTCTAGAAGAGGGTCTCATCTTCTGGAGAATCTAAATCCCTCTTATGGTCTTCATATGATGTACATAAACACAGCCTCACATATACTTCTAAAAATTTAAAGATGGGTGGGCCCACTGAAAGGGCTCAACAATTAACAGCATTGTCTCTTCTTCCAGAGAACGTGGGATCAACTACCAGCAACTATATGGTGGCCCATCTCAAATTCCAGGGGATAAGACAGACAGACAGACAGACAGAGATAAGGATGGCAGGCCTGCCTGATTTTTCTTTCTTTCTTATCCTTTTAAAAAAATGTTTATTTATTTGTTTATTTGTTTATTTGTTTATTTATTTATTTATTTATTTATCAGATATAAGTACACTGTAGCTGTCTTCAGACTCTCCAGAAGAGGGTGTCGGATTCTGGAGAATCTCTATCCTTCTTATGGTCTGCATATGATGTACATGAACACAGCCTCACATATACTTCTAAAAATTTAAAGATGGGTGGGCCCACTGAAAGGGCTCAACAATTAACAGCATTGTCTCTTCTTCCAGAGAACTTGGGATCAACTACCAGCAACTATATGGTGGCCCATCTCAAGTTCCAGGGGATAAGACAGACAGACAGACAGACAGACAGAGATAAGGATGGCAGGCCTGCCTGATTTTTCTTTCTTTCTTATCCTTTTAAAAAATGTTTATTTATTTGTTTATTTGTTTATTTATTTATTTATTTATTTATTTATTTATTTATCAGATATAAGTACACTGTAGCTGTCTTCAGACTCTCCAGAAGAGGGTGTCAGATTCTGGAGAATCTATATCCCTCTTATGGTCTGCATATGATGTACATGAACACAGCCTCACATATACTTCTAAAAATTTAAAGATGGGTGGGGCCACTGAAAGGGCTCAACAATTAACAGCATTGTCTCCTCTTCCAGAGAACCTGGGATCAACTACCAGCAACTATATGGTGGCCTATCTCCAGTTCCAAAGGATCATATAGATAGACAGACAGACAGACAGAGATAAGGATGGCAGGATTCCTGGTGTTTCTTTCTTTCTTATCCTTTTTAAAAAATGTTTATTTATTTATTTATTCATGTATTTATTATATTTACGTACACTGTAGCTGTCTTCAGACACTCCAGAAGAGGGTGTCAGTTTCTGGAGAATCTAAATCACTCTTATGGTCTGAATATGATGTACATAAACACAGCCTCAGATATACTTATAAAAATTTAATGAAGGGTGGGACCACTGAAAGGGCTCAATAATTTACAGCATTGTCTCGTCTTCCAGAGAACCTTGGATAAACTACCAGCAACTATATGGTGGCCCATATCCAGTACCAGAGGATCAGACAGACAGACAGGCAGACAGACAGAGATAAGGATGGCAGGCCTGCCAGGTCTTTCTTTCTTTCTTGTCCTTTTTAAAAAATGTTTATTTATTTATGTATTTATTATATATAAGTACTCTGTAGCTATCTACAGACACTCCAGAAGAGGGTGTCAGATTCTGAAGAATCTAAAACCATCTTATGGTCTGCATATGATGTACATAAACACAGCCTCAGATATACTTCTAAAAATTTAAAGATGGGTGGGGCCACTGAAAGGGCTCAACAATTAACAGCATTGTCTCCTCTTCCAGAGAACCTGGGATCAACTACCAGCAACTATATGGTGACCTATCTTCAGTTCCAAAGGATCATATAGAGAGACAGACAGACAGACAGACAGACAGAAATGAGGATGGCAGGCCTGCCTGGTCTTTCTTTCTTTCTTATCCATTTGAAAAAATGTTTACTTATTAATTAATTAATTAATTAATTCATTTATTTATTAGATATAAGTACACTGTAGCTGTCTTCAGACACTCCAGAAAAGGGTGTGAGATTTTGGAGAATCTAAATACCTCTTATGGTCTGCATATGATGTACATAAACACAGACTCAAGTATACTTCTAAAAATTTAAAGATGGGTGGGGCCAAAGAATGGGCTCAACAATTAACAGTGTTGTCTCCTCTTGCAGAGAACCTGGGATCAACTACCAGCAACTATATGGTGGCCCATATGCAGTTCCAGGGATCAGACAGACAGACAGACAGACAGAGATAAGGATGGCAGGCCTGCCTGGTCTTTCTTTCTTACTTATCCTGTTTAAAAAATGTTTATTTATTTATTTATTTATTTATGTATTTATTAGATATAAGTACACTGTAGCTGTCTTCAGACACTCCAGAAGAGGGTGTCAGATTCTGGGGAATTTAAATCACTCTTATGGTCTGCATATGATGTACATAAATACAGCCTCACATTTACCTCTAAAAATTTAAAGATGGGTGGGGCCACTGAGAGGGCTCAACAATTAACAGCATTGTCTCCTCTTCCAGAGAACATTGGATAAACTACCAGCAACTATATGGTGGCCCATCTCCAGTTCCAGGGTATCAGACAGACAGACAGAGAGACAGAGATATGGATGGAGGCCTGCCTGGTCTTTCTTTCTTTCTTATACTTTAAAAAAATGTTTATTTATTTATTTATTTATTTATTAGAAATAAGTACACTGTAGCTGTCTTCAGACACTCTAGAAGAGTGTCTCATCTTCTGGAGAATCTAAATCCCTCTTATGGTCTTCATATGATGTACATAAACACAGCCTCACATATACTTCTAAAAATTTAAAGATGGGTGGGCCCACTGAAAGGGCTCAACAATTAACAGCATTGTCTCTTCTTCCAGAGAACGTGGGATCAACTACCAGCAACTATATGGTGGCCCATCTCAAGTTCCAGGGGATAAGACAGACAGACAGACAGACAGAGATAAGGATGGCAGGCCTGCCTGATTTTTCTTTCTTTCTTATCCTTTTAAAAAAATGTTTATTTATTTGTTTATTTGTTTATTTATTTATTTATTTATTTATTTATTTATTTATTTATTTATCAGATATAAGTACACTGTAGCTGTCTTCAGACTCTCCAGAAGAGGGTGTCGGATTCTGGAGAATCTCTATCCTTCTTATGGTCTGCATATGATGTACATGAACACAGCCTCACATATACTTCTAAAAATTTAAAGATGGGTGGGCCCACTGAAAGGGCTCAACAATTAACAGCATTGTCTCTTCTTCCAGAGAACGTGGGATCAACTACCAGCAACTATATGGTGGCCCATCTCAAGTTCCAGGGGATAAGACAGACAGACAGACAGATAGAGATAAGGATGGCAGGCCTGCCTGATTTTTCTTTCTTTCTTATCCTTTTAAAAAAATGTTTATTTATTTGTTTATTTGTTTATTTATTTATTTATTTATTTATTTATTTATTTATTTATTTATTTATCAGATATAAGTACACTGTAGCTGTCTTCAGACTCTCCAGAAGAGGGTGTCGGATTCTGGAGAATCTCTATCCTTCTTATGGTCTGCATATGATGTACATGAACACAGACTCACATATACTTATAAAAATTTAAAGATGGGTGGGGCCACTGAAAGGGCTCAAAAATTAACAGCATTGTCTCCTCTTCCAGAGAACCTGGGATCAACTACCAGCAACTATATGGTGGCCCATCTCGAGTCCAAGGGGATCAGACAGACTGTAGACAGACAGAAAGACAGACAGAGATAAGGATGGCAGACCTGCCTGGTCTCTATTTATTATCCTGTTTAAAAAATGTTTATTTATTTATTTATTTATTTATTTATTTATTTATTTGATATAAGTACACTGTAGCTGTCTTCAGACACTCCAGAAGAGGGTGTCAGATTCTGGAGAATCTAAATCACATTTATGGTCTGCATAAGATGTACATAAACACAGCCTCACATATACTTCTAAATATTTAAAGATGGGTGGCGCCACTGAAAGGGCTCAACAATAACAGCATTGTATCCTCTTCCAGAGAACCTGGGATCAACTACCAGCAACACTATGGTGGCCCATCTACAGTTCCAGGGTATCAGACAGACAGACAGACAGACAGACAGACAGAGATAAGGGTGGCAGGCCTGCCCGGTCTTTCTTACTTTCTTATCCTTTTTTAAAAATGTTTATTTATTTATTTATTTATTTATTTATTTATTTATTTATTTATTTATGTATTTATTTATTAGATATAAGTAAACTGTAGCTGTCTTCAGACACTCCAGAAGAGGGTGTGAGATTCAGGAGAATCTAAATACCTCTTATGGTCTGCATATGATGTACATAAACACAGACTCAAGTATACTTCTAAAAATTTAAAGATGGGTGGGGTCAAAGAATGGGCTCAACAATTAACAGCGTTGTCTCCTCTTCCAGAGAACCTGGGATCAACTACCAGCAACTATATGGTGGCCCATCTGCAGTTCCAGGGATCAGACAGACAGACAGACAGACAGAGATAAGGATGGCAGGCCTGCCTGGTCTTTCTTTCTTACTTATCCTTTTTAAAAAATGTTTATTTATTTATTTATTTATTTATATATTTATGTATTTATTAGATATAAGTACACTGTAGCTGTCTTCAGACACTCCAGAAGAGGGTGTCAGATTCTGGAGAATTTAAATCACTCTTATGGTCTGCATATGATGTACATAAATACAGCCTCACATTTACCTCTAAATATTTAAAGATGGGTGGGGCCACTGAGAGGGCTCAACAATTAACAGCATTGTCTCCTCTTCCAGATAACATTGGATAAACTACCAGCAACTATATGGTGGCCCATCTCCAGTTCCAGGGTATCAGACAGACAGACAGAGAGACAGAGATAAGGATGGAGGCCTGCCTGGTCTTTCTTTCTTTCTTATACTTTAAAAAAATGTTTATTTATTTATTTATTTATATATTTATGTATTTATTAGATATAAGTACACTGTAGCTGTCTTCAGACACTCCAGAAGAGGGTGTCAGATTCTGGAGAATCTAAATCCCTCTTATGGCCTGCATATGATGTACATAAACACAGACTCACGTATACTTCTAAAAATTTAAAGATGGGTGGGCCCACTGAAAGGGCTCAACAATTAACAGCATTGTCTCTTCTTCCAGAGAACTTGGGATCAACTACCAGCAACTATATGGTGGCCCATCTCAAGTTCCAGGGGATAAGACAGACAGACAGACAGACAGAGATAAGGATGGCAGGCCTGCCTGATTTTTCTTTCTTTCTTATCCTTTTAAAAAATGTTTATTTATTTGTTTATTTATTTATTTATTTATTTATTTATTTATCAGATATAAGTACACTGTAGCTGTCTTCAGACTCTCCAGAAGAGGGTATCAGATTCTGGAGAATCTATATCCCTCTTATGGTCTGCATATGATGTACATGAACACAGCCTCACATATACTTCTAAAAATTTAAAGATGGGTGGGGCCACTGAAAGGGCTCAAAAATTAACAGCATTGTCTCCTCTACCAGAGAACCTGGGATCAACTACCAGCAACTATATGGTGGCCCATCTCGAGTCCAAGGGGATCAGACAGACTGTAGACAGACAGAAAGACAGACAGAGATAAGGATGGCAGGCCTGCCTGGTTTTTCTTTCTTTCTTATCCTGTTTAAAAAATGTTTATTTATTTATTTATTTATTTATTTATTTATTTATTTATTTATTTATTTATTTGATATAAGTACACTGTAGCTGTCTTCAGACACTCCAGAAGAGGGTGTCAGATTCTGGAGAATCTAAATCACATTTATGGTCTGCATAAGATGTACATAAACACAGCCTCACATATACTTCTAAATATTTAAAGATGGGTGGCGCCACTGAAAGGGCTCAACAATTAACAGCATTGTATCCTCTTCCAGAGAACCTGGGATCAACTACCAGCAACACTATGGTGGCCCATCTACAGTTCCAGGGTATCAGACAGACAGACAGACAGAGATAAGGGTGGCAGGCCTGCCCGGTCTTTCTTACTTTCTTATCCTTTTTAAAAAATGTTTATTTATTTATTTATTTATTTATTCATTTATTTATTTATTTATTTATGTATTTATTAGATATAAGTAAACTGTAGCTGTCTTTAGACACTCCAGAAGAGGGTGTCAGATTCTGGAGAATCTAAATCCCTCTTATGGTCTGCATATGATGTACATAAACACAGCCTCACATATACTTCTAAAATTTTAAAGATGGGTGGGGCCACAGAAAGGGCTCAACAATTAACAGCATTGTCTCCTCTTCCAGAGAACCTTGGATAAACTACCAGCAACTATATGGTGGCCCATCTCCAGTTCTAGGGTATCACACAGACAGACAGACAGACAGAGATAAGGGTGGCAGGCTTGCCTGGTCTTTCTTTCTGTCTTATCCTTTTTAAAAAATGTTTATTTATTTATTTATTTATTTATTTATTTATTTATTTATTTATTTATTTATTTATTTATTAGATATAAGTACACTGTAACTGTCTTCAGAAAATACAGAAGAGGGTGTCAGATTCTGGAGAATCTAAATCCCTCTTATGGTCTGCATATGATGCACATAAACACAGCCTCACATACCCTTCTAAAAATTTAAAGATGGGTGGGGCCACTGAAAGGGCTAAACAATTAACAGCATTGTCTCCTCTTCCAGAGAACCTGGGATCAACTACCAGCAACTATATGGTGGCCTATCTCCAGTTCCAAAGGATCATATAGATAGACAGACAGACAGACAGAGATAAGAATGGCAGGACTTCCTGGTGTTTCTTTCTTTCTTATCCTTTTTAAAAAATGTTTATTTATTTATTTATTCATGTATTTATTATATTTACGTACACTGTAGCTGTCTTCAGACACTCCAGAAGAGGGTGTCAGTTTCTGGAGAATCTAAATCACTCTTATGGTCTGAATATGATGTACATAAACACAGCCTCAGATATACTTATAAAAATTTAATGAAGGGTGGGACCACTGAAAGGGCTCAATAATTTACAGCATTGTCTCGTCTTCCAGAGAACCTTGGATAAACTACCAGCAACTATATGGTGGCCCATATCCAGTACCAGAGGATCAGACAGACAGACAGACAGACAGACAGAGATAAGAATGGCAGGCCTGCCAGGTCTTTCTTTCTTTCTTGTCCTTTTTAAAAAATGTTTATTTATTTATGTATTTATTATATATAAGTACTCTGTAGCTATCTACAGACACTCCAGAAGAGGGTGTCAGATTCTGAAGAATCTAAAACCATCTTATGGTCTGCATATGATGTACATAAACACAGCCTCAGATATACTTCTAAAATTTAATGAAGGGTGGGGCCACTGAAAAGGCTCAACAATTAACAGCATTATCTCCTCTTCCAGAGAACCTGGGATCAACTACCAGCAACACTATGGTGGCCCATCTACAGTTCCAGGGTATCAGACAGACAGACAGACAGACAGACAGAGATAAGGGTGGCAGGCCTGCCCGGTCTTTCTTACTTTCTTATCCTTTTTAAAAAATGTTTATTTATTTATTTATTTATTCATTTATTTATTTATTTATTTATGTATTTATTAGATATAAGTAAACTGTAGATGTCTTCAGACACTCCAGAAGAGGGTGTCAGATTCTGGAGAATCTAAATCCCTCTTATGGTCTGCATATGATGTACATAAACACAGCCTCAGATATACTTCTAAAAATTTAAAGATGGGTGGGGCCACTGAAAGGGCTCAACAATTAACAGCATTGTCTCCTCTTCCAGAGAACCTGGGATCAACTACCAGCAACTATATAGTGGCCTATCTTCAGTTCCAAAGGATCATATAGAGAGACAGACAGACAGACAGAAATGAGGATGGCAGGCCTGCCTGGTCTTTCTTTCTTTCTTATCCATTTGAAAAAATGTTTACTTATTAATTAATTAATTTATTTATTTATTTTTTTATTTATTTATTAGATATAAATACACTGTAGCTGTATTCAGACACTCCAGAAGAGGGTGTGAGATTCTGGAGAATCTAAATACCTCTTATGGTCTGCATATGATGTACATAAACACAGACTCAAGTATACTTCTAAAAATTTATAGATGGGTGGGGCCAAAGAATGGGCTCAACAATTAACAGCTTGTCTCCTCTTCCAGAGAACCTGGGATCAACTACCAGCAACTATATGGTGGCCCATCTGCAGTTCCAGGGATCAGACAGACAGACAGACAGACAGAGATAAGGATGGCAGGCCTGCCTGGTCTTTCTTTCTTACTTATCCTGTTTAAAAAATGTTTGTTTATTTATTTATTTATTTATTTATTTATTTATTTATTTATTTATTTATTAGATATAAGTACACTGTAGCTGTCTTCAGACACTCCAGAAGAGGGTGTCAGATTCTGGAGAATTTAAATCACTCTTATGGTCTGCATATGATGTACATAAATACAGCCTCACATTTACCAATAAAAATTTAAAGATGGTTGGGGCCACTGAAAGGGCTCAACATTCACAACATTGTCTCCTCTTCCAGAGAACCTGGGAAAAACTACCAGCAAATATATGGTGGCCCATATCCAGTTCCAGAGGATCAGACAGACAGACAGACAGACAGACAGTGATAAGGATGGCAGGCCTGCCTGATTTTTCTTTCTTTCTTATCCTTTTTAAAAAATGTTTATTTAATTATTAATTTATTTATGTATGTATTTATTAGATATAAGTACACTGTAGCTGTCTTCAGACACTCCAGTAGAGGGTGTCAGATTCTGAAGAATCTAAAACCATCTTATGGTCTGCATATGATGTACATAAACACAGCCTCAGATATACTTCTAAAATTTAATGAAGGGTGGGGCCACTGAAAGGGCTCAAAAATTAACAGCATTATCTCCTCTTCCAGAGAACCTGGGATCAACTACCAGCAACTTTATGGTGGCCCATCTACAGTTCCAGGGGATCAGACAGACAGACAGACAGACAGAGATAAGGATGGCAGGCCTGCCATGTCTTTCTTTCTTACTTATCCTGTTGAAAAAATGTTTATTTATTTATTTATTTATTTATTTATTTACGTATTTATTAGATATAAGTACACTGTAGCTGTCTTCAGACAGTCCAGAAAAGGGTGTCAATTCTGGAGAATCTAAATCCCTCTTATGGTCTGCATATGATGTACATAAACACAGCCTCACATATACTTCTAAAAATTTAAAGATGGGTGGGGCCACTGAAAGGGCTCAACAATGAACAGCATTGTCTCCTCTTCCAGAGAACCTGGGAAAAACTAACAGCAAATATATGGTGGCCCTTATCCAGTTCCAAAGTTTCAGACAGAGAGACAGACAGACAGAGATAAGGATGGCAGGCCTGCCTGATTTTTCTTTCTTTCTTATCCTTTATAAAAAATGTTTATTTATTTATTAATTTATTTATTTATGTATTTATTAGATATAAGTACACTGTAGCTGTCTTCAGACACTCCAGTAGACGGTTTCAGATTCTGAAAAATCTAAAACCATCTTCTGATCTGCATATGATGTACATAAACACAGCCTCAGATATACTTCAAAAAATTTAATGAAGAATGGGGCCACTGAAAGGGCTCAACAATTAACAGCATTATCTCCTCTTCCAGAGAACCTGGGATCAACTACCAGCAACTATATGGTGGCTCATCTCCAGTTCCCAGGGATCAGACAGTCAGACAGACACACAGACAGAGATATCGATGGCAGGCCTGCCTGGTCTTTCTTTCTTTCTTATACTTTTTAAAAAATGTTTATTTATTTATTTATTCATGTATTTATTAGATATAAGTACACTGTAGCTGTCTTAGACACTCCAGAAGTGGGTGTCTGGTTCTGTAGAATCTAAATCCCTCTTATGGTCTGCATATGATGTACATAAACACAGCCTAACATACAGTTCTAAATATTTAAAAATGGGTGGGGCCATTGAAATGGCTCAACAATGAACAGCATTGTCTCCTCTTCCAGAGAACCTCGGCTCAACTACCAGCAACTATATGGTGGCCCATCTCCAGTTCCAGGGGATCAGACAGACAGACAGTCAGACAGACAGAGATAAGGATGGCAGGACTGCCTGGTCTTTCTTTCTTTCTTATCCTTTTGAAAAAATGTTTACTTATTTATTTATTTATGTATTTATTAGATATAAGTAAACTGTAGCTGTCTTCAGACACTCCAGAAGAGGGTGTCAGATTCTGGAGAATCTAAATCCCTCTTATGGCCTGCATATGATGTACATAAACACAGACTCATGTATACTTCTAAAAATTTAAAGATGTGTGGGGCCACTGAGAGGGCTCAACAATTAACAGCATTGTCTCATCTTCCAGAGAACCTGGGATCAACTACCAGCAACTATATGGTGGCTCATCTCCAGTTCCAGTGGATCAGAAAGTCAGAGAGACAGACAGACAGAGATAAGGATGGCAGGCCTGCCTGGTCTTTCTTTATTTCTTATCCTTTATAAAAAATGTTTATTTATTTATTTATATATTTATTTATATATTTATTTATTTATTTATTTATTTATTTATTTATGTATTTATTAGATATAAGTACACTGTAGCCGTCTTCAGACACTCCAGAAGAGGGTGTCAGATTCTAGAGAATCTAAATCCCTCTTATGGTCTGCATATGATGTACATAAACACAGCCTCACCTATACTTCTAAAAATTTAAAGAAAGGTGGGACCACTGAAAGGGCTCAACAATTACCATCACTGTCTCCACTTCCAGAGAACCTGGGATCAACTACCAGCAACTATATGGTGGCCCATCTGCAGTTCCAGGGGATCAGACAGACAGACAGACAGACAGAGATAAGGATGGCAGGCCTGCCAGGTCTTTCTTTCTTACTTATCCTGTTTAAAAAATGTTTATTTATTTATTTTTTTATGTATTTATGTATTTATTAGATATAAGTACACTGTAGCTGTTCAGACACTCCAGAAGAGTGTGTCAGATTCTGGAGAATCTAAATCCCTCTTATGGTCTGCATATGATGTACATAAACACAGCCTCACGTATAATTCTAAAAATTTAAAGATGGGTGGGACCACTGAAAGGGCTTAACAATTAACATCATTGTCTCCTCTTCCAGAGAACCTGGGATCAACTACCAGCAACTATATGGTGGCCCATATCCAGTTCCAAAGGTTCAGACAGACAGACAGACAGACAGAGATACGGATGGCAGGCCTGCCTGATTTTTCTTTCTTTCTTATCCTTTATAAAAAATGTTTATTTATTTATTAATTTATTTATTTATGTATTTATTAGATATAAGTACACTGTAGCTGTCTTCAGACACTCCAGTAGACGGTGTCAGATTCTGAAAAATCTAAAACCATCTTCTGGTCTGCATATAATGTACATAAACACAGCCTCAGATATACTTTAAAAAATTTAATGAAGGGTGTGGCCACTGAAAGGGCTCAACAATTATCAGCATTATCTCCTCTTCCAGAGAACCTGGGATCAACTACCATCAACTATATGGTGGCTCATTTCTAGTTCTCAGGGATCAGACAGACAGACAGACAGACACACAGACAGAGATATGGATGGCAGGCCTGCCTGGTCTTTCTTTCTTTCTTATCCTTTTTAAAAAATGTTTATTTATTTATTTATTTATTTATTTATTTATTTATTTATTTATTAGATATAAGTACAATGTAGCTCTCTTAGACACTCCAGAAGAGGGTGTCAGGTTCTGGAGAATCTAAATCCCTCTTATGGTCTGCATATGATGTACATAAACACAGCCTCACATACAGTTCTAAACATTTAAAGATGGGTGGGACAATTGAAAGGGCTCAACAATGAACAGCATTGTCTCCTCTTCCAGAGAACCTGGGAAAAACTAACAGCAAATATATGGTGGCCCATATCCAGTTCCAGAGGTTCAGACAGACAGACAGACAGACAGAGATAAGGATGGCAGGCCTGCCTGATTTTTCTTTCTTTCTTATCCTTTATAAAAATGATTATTTATTTATTAATTTATTTATTTATGTATTTATTAGATATAAGTACACTGTAGCTGTCTTCAGACACTCCAGTAGATGGTGTCAGATTCTGAAAAATCTAAAACCATCTTCTGGTCTGCATATGATGAACATAAACACAGCCTCAGATATACTTCAAAAAATTTAATGAAGGGTGGGGCCACTGAAAGGGCTCAACAATTAACAGCATTATCTCCTCTTCCAGAGAACCTGGGATCAACTACCAGCAACTATATGGTGGCTCATTTCCAGTTCCCAGGGATCAGACAGACAGACAGACAGACACACAGACAGAGATATGGATGGCAGGCCTGCCTGATCTTTCTTTCTTGCTTATCCTTTTTAAAAAATGTTTATTTTTTATTTATTTATGTATCTATTAGATATAAGTACACTGTAGCTGTCTTTAGACACTCCAGAAGAGGGTGTCAGGTTCTGGAGAATCTAAATCATTCTTATGGTCTGCATATGATGAACATAAACACAACCTCACATACAGTTCTAAACATTTAAAGATGGGTGGGGCCATTGAAAGGGCTCAACAATGAACAGCATTGTCTCCTCTTCCAGAGAACCTCGGCTCAACTACCAGCAAATATATGGTGGCCCATCTCCAGTTCCCAGGGATCAGACAGACAGACAGACAGACAGACAGAGATAAGGATGGCAGGCCTGCCTGGTCTTTCTTTCTTTCTTATCCTTTTTAAAAAATGTTTATTTAATTATTTATTTATGTATTTATTACATATAAGTACACTGTAGCTGTCTTCAGACACTCCAGAAGAGGGTGTCAGATTCTGGAGATTCTAAATCCCTCTTATGGCCTGCATATTATTTACATAAACACAGCCTCACATATACTTCTAAAAATTTATAGATGGGTGGGACCAATGAAAGGGCTCAACAATTACCATCACTGTCTCCACTTCCAGAGAACCTTGGATCAACTATCAGCAACTATATAGTGGCCCACCTCCAGTTCCAGGGGATCAGACAGGCTGTCAGACAGATAGACAGACAGACAGAGATAAGGATAGCAGGACTGCCTGGTCTTACTTTCTTTCTTATCCTGTTTAAAAAATGTTTATTTATTTATTTATTTATTTATTTATTTATTTACTTATTTATTTATTTATTTATGTATTTATTAGATATAAGTACACTGTAGCTGTCTTAGACACTCCAGAAGAGGGTGTCAGGTTCTGAAGAATCTAAATCCCTCTTATGGTCTGCATATGATGTACATAAACACAGCCTAACATACAGTTCTAAATATGTAAAGATGGATGGGGCCATTGAAAGGGCTCAACAATGAACAGCATTGTCTCCTCTTCCAGAGAACCTCGGTTCAACTACCAGAAACTATATGGTGGCCCATCTCCAGTTCCAGGGGATCAGACAGACAGACAGACAGACAGACAGACAGACAGAGACAAGGATGGCAGCCCTGCCTGGTCTTTCTTTCTTTCTTATCCTTTTGAAAAAATGTTTACTTATTTATTTAATTATGTATTTATTAGATATAAGTAAACTGTAGCTGTCTTCAAACACTCCAGAAGAGGGTGTCAGATTCTGGAGAATCTAAATCCCTCTTATGGCCTGCATATGATGTACATAAACACAGACTCACGTATACTTCTAAAAATTTAAAGATGTGTGGGGCCACTGAAAGGGCTCAACAATTAACAGCATTGTCTCATCTTCCAGAGAACCTGGGATCAACTACCAGCAACTATATGGTGGCCCATCTCCAGTTCCAGTGGATCAGAAAGACAGACAGACAGACAGACAGAGATAAGGATGGCAGGCCTGCCTGGTCTTTCTTTATTTCTTATCCTTTATAAAAAATGTTTATTTATTTATTTATTTATTTATTTATTTATTTATTTATTTTTGTATTTATTAGATATAAGTACACTGTAGCCGTCTTCAGACACTCCAAAAGAGGGTGCCAGATTCTGGAGAATCTAAATCCCTCTTAAGGTCTGCTTATGATGTACATAAACACAGCCTCACATATACTTCTAAAAATTTAAAGATGGGTGGGAACACTGAAAGGGCTCAACAATTACCATCACTGTCTCCACTTCCAGAGAACCTGGGATCAACTACCAGCAACTATATGGTGGCCCATCTGCAGTTCCAGGGGATCAGACAGGCTGTCAGACAGACAGACAGACAGACAGAGATAAGGATGGCAGGACTGCCTGGTCTTACTTTCTTTCTTATCCTGTTTAAAAAATGTTTATTTATTTATTTATTTATTTATTTATTTATTTATTTATTTATGTATTTATTAGATATAAGTACAATGTAGCTGTCTTCAGACACTCAAGAAGAGGGTGTCAGATTCTGGAGAATCTAAATCCCTCTTATGGTCTGCATATGATGTACATAAACACAGCCTCACATATACATCTAAAAATTTAAAGATGGGTGAGAGCAATGAAAGGGCTCAACAATTAACAGCATTGTCTCCTCTTCCAGAGAACCTGGGATCAATTACCAGCAACTATATGGTGGCCCATCTACAGTTCCAGGGGATCACAAAGGCAGACAGACAGACAGACAGAGATGAGGATTGCAGGCCTGCCTGGTCTTTCTTTCTTTCTTGTCCTTTTTAAAAAATGTTTATTTATTTATGTATTTATTATATATAAGTACACTGTAGCTATCTACAGACACTCCAGAAGAGGGTGTCAGATTCTGAAGAATCAAAAACCATCTTATGGTCTGCATATGATGTACATAAACACAGCCTCAGATATACTTCTAAAAATTTAAAGATGGGTGGGGCCACTGAAAGGGCTCAACAATTAACAGCATTGTCTCCTCTTCCAGAGAACCTGGGATCAACTACCAGCAACTATATGGTGGCCTATCTTCAGTTCCAAAGGATCATATAGAGAGACAGACAGACAGACAGAGATGAGGATGGCAGGCCTGCCTGGTCTTTCTTTCTTTCTTATCCATTTGAAAAAATGTTTACTTATTAATTAATTAATTAATTAATTTATTTATTAGATATAAGTACACTGTATCTGTCTTCAGACACTCCAGAAGATGGTGTCAGATTCTGGAGAATCTAAATACCTCTTATGGTCTGCATATGATGTACATAAACACAGACTCAAGTATACTTCTAAAAATTTAAAGATGGGTGGGGCCACTGAATGGGCTCAACAATTAACAGCGTTGTCTCCTCTTCCAGAGAACCTAAGATCAACTACCAGCAACTATATGGTGGCCCATCTGCATTTCCAGGGGATCAGACAGACAGACAGACAGACAGAGATAAGGATGGCAGGCCTGCCTGGTCTTTCTTTCTTACTTATCCTGTTTAAAAAATGTTTATTTATTTATTTATTTTTTTATTTATGTATTTATTAGATATAAGTACACTGTAACTGTCTTCAGACACTCCAGAAGAGGATGTCAGATACTGGAGAATTTAAATCACTCTTATGGTCTGCATATGATGTACATAAATACAGCCTCACATTTACCTCTAAAAATTTAAAGATGGTTGGGGCCACTGAAAGGGCTCAACAATTCACAGCATTGTCTCCTCTTCCAGAGAACCTGGGAAAAACTACCAGCAAATATATGGTGGCCCATATCCAGTTCCAGAGGATCAGACAGACAGACAGACAGACAGACAGAGATAAGGATGGCAGGCCTGCCTGATTTTTCTTTCTTTCTTGTCCTTTTTAAAAAATGTTTATTTATTTATTAATTTATTTATTTATGTATTTATTAGATATAAGTACACTGTAGCTGTCTTCAGACACTCCAGAAGGTTTTATAAAACCTTTATAAAAAGGTTTTATAAAAAGTGTTAAATTTTTTAAAAATTAAAAAAAAAATACCAGATCACCATCACACAGCATTGGCTGTCTTCAGGTTTATCCTTTCAGCCTCCAAAACAAAAAGCAATGGCTGGCTGTCTTCAGGTGTATCCTATTCTCCAGTCTTATTTCCAACCTAAGAGCTGGGCTGAGCTGCCTCATTATGTAATTGCAAACCTTCCTTGGTTTGTCTTTTCCATTTCTAAGACTAACAGGCCTTTTTCTATTTAGAGAATATGCTCATGACTGTACTTTAAATATAGTAAATATAACTGTTGCTTATAAAACTTGTTTTCTAGGAATTTTTAAAGGGCAATGGCAGAGTTTATTTTTTAAAAATATTTTGCATTTATTTATTTGTGTGAGTGATGAAGCTCAGGTCTTCAAACTCGTCAGGAGGTATGATTACCTCCCCTCTCTCAACCCCTCTCTCTCCTCTCTCAATGATTCTGTAAGAATGTTTTGCATGTGTATGCTGTGCCCACAGACTCCAGAACAGAGTATTAGATCCCCTGGAACTGGAGATGGGCCACCATATATAATACTGGTAATTGAGCCCAGGTTCTCTGGAAGAGGAGACAATGCTCTTAATTGTTGAGCCCTCTCTGTAGCCACATCTTTCTTTCTTTTTTTTTTTTTTGAGTATATGTGAGGCTGTGTTTATATACATCATATGCAGACAATAAGAATGATTTAGATTCTTCAGAATCTGACACCCTCTTCTGGACTGTCTGAAGATAGCTACAGCATACTTAAATATAATAAATATATAAATCTTTAAAAAGAAAAAGAAAAGTAAAAAAGAAAGAACAGGCCTGCCATATGCATGTTCATAGAGGAAAATGGAAGAGACCCCAATCTAACCTCAGCAGGGTGCTTCCTTCTGGATGGTAGCTCACAGTTTCATCCCAGCAAGACAGGCAAATCACTGAGTTCAAGGACAGTAAGGTTCAGGACAGCCAAGGTTAGGAAGGAAAAGGGTCTATGTTGAGAATACAAACCGACAAAAATAAAACTAGGAAAAAGAAGTGACAGTGTAACTTGGGGTAGGGTACCAAAAAGAGAAAGCTTTCTGTTACCACTTACAAACAGCAGTAGACTTGCACCCTTCTGCCCAGGTCCCTGCCTTCCTTTCTAGGAATTCTAAGGATGCCAGGGGGTGGGGCAATCCAGATTAACTTTTTAATAACAAAGACTTGGTCTTTGATGTCTAGAGGAAGCCCTTCTCAGTGCCTTTAAGTACCACTGAACTTTCAGGGCTGTGACTCAACTGTAACAAGGAACAGGGCTAAGAACCTGCAGCCTTTGAAAACAACTATTTTTTTAAAGAGGGGGACACAAATCAGCAGTAGAACCCCTCAGGTTCAGCCATAATACTTGTTAGGGAAACAGCCTCAATGTCCGGAGCTGAGGTCTCATGGGTGAACTGCTTCAAGCTCTGAGTATCATTGAAAGAAAGAAAAGTTATCATGTGGTTGCTTAATTTATTTATTTTATTATTTCTATTTTTTGTTTTCTTTTGTTTTGTTTTAGAAAAGGCCTCAGTCTGTAGCTATGGCTGACCTAGGACAGACTACATGTGTTAATTAGGGTTTCACAGCTGAGAAACAGACCATACCTATGTAAGACTTAGAAAACCCAACAGTCAGTGGTGGCTTGAGCTCTTAATGAGAGCACTCTGGAGGCAGAAGCAGTCAGTTTCTGATTTCGAGGCCAGCCTGGTTAAAGACAGGGATAGGCAGGGCTAGGCAAGGCAGGGCTGGGCTAGGCTAGGCAAGGCAAGGGGCTAGGCTAGGCTATGCAAGGGGCTAGGCAAGACAGACAGACAGAGAGAAAGACAGACAAGGATGGAAGGCCTGCCTGGTTTTTCTTTCTTCTTTATCCCTTTTAAAAAATGTTTATTTATTTACTTATTTATTTATGTATGTATTTATTAGATATAAGTACACTGTAGCTGTCTTCAGACACTCCAGAAGAGTGTGTCAGATTCTGGAGAATCTAAATCCCTCTTATGGTCTGCAAATGATGTACAAAAACACAGCCTCACATATACTTCTAAAAATTAAAGATGGGTGGGGCCACTGAAAGGGCTCAACAATTAACAGCATTGTCTCCTCTTCCAGAGAACCTGGGATCAACTACCAGCAACTATAAGGTAGCCCATCTCCAGTTCCCGGGGATCAGACAGACAGACAGACAGACAGACAGAGATAAGGATGGCAGGCCTGCCTGGTCTTTCTTTCTTACTTATCCTTTTTAAAACATGTTTATTTATTTATTTATGTATTTATTAGATATAAGTACACTGTAGGTGTCTTCAGACACTCCAGAAGATGGATCAGATTCTGGAGAATGTAAATCCCTCTTATGGTCTGCATATGATGTACATAAACACAGCCTCACAAATACTTCTAAAAATTTAAAGTGGGTGGTGCCACTGAAAGGGCTCAAAAATTTACAGCCTTGTCTCCTCTTGCAGAGAATCTGGGATCAACTACCAGCAACTATATGGTGGCCCACTCCAGTTCCAGGGTATCAGACAGACAGACAGACAGACAGAGATAAGGATGGCAGGCCTTCCTGGTCTTTCTTTTTTTTTTATCCTTTTTAATAATGCTTATTTATTTATTTATTTATGTATTTATTAGATATAAGTACACTGTAGCTGTCTTCAGACACTCCAGAAGAGAGTGTCAGATTCTGGAGAATCTAAATCCCTCTTATTGTCTGCATATGATGTACATAAACACAGCCTCACATTTACTTCTAAAAATTAAAGATGGGTGTTGCCACTGAACGGCTCAAAAATTAACAGCATTGTCTCCACTTCCAGAGAACCTGAGATCAACTACCAGCAACTATATGGTGGCCCATCTCCAGTTCCAGGGGATCAGACAGAGAGACAGACATACAGACAGATAGAGATAATGATGGCAGGCCTGCTTCGTCTTTCTTTCTTTCTTATCCTTTTTAAGAAATGTTTATTTATTTATTTATGTATTTATTAGATATAAGTACACTGTAGCTGTCTTCAGACATCAGGAAGAAGGTGTCAGATTCTGGAGAATCTAAATCCCTCTTATGGTCTGAATATGATGTACATAAACACAGACTCACATTTACTTCCAAAAATTAAAGATGTGTGGGGCCACTGTATGGGCTCAACCATTAACAGCATTGTCTCCTCTTCCAGAGAACCTGGGATCAACTACCAGCAACTATATGGTGGCCCATCTCCTGTTCCAGAGGATCAGACAGAGAGACAGACAGACAGACATATAGAGATAACGATGGCAGGCCTGCCTGGTCTTTCTTTCTTATCCTTTTTAAGAAATGTTTATTTACTTATTTATGTATTTATTAGATAAAAGTACACTGTAGCTATCTTCAGACACTCCAGAAGAGGGTGTCAGATTCTGGAGAATCTAAATCCCTCTTATGGTCTGCATATGATGTACATAAACACAGCCTCACATATACTTCTAAAAATTTACAGATGGGTGGAGCCACTGAAAGGGCTCAACAATTAACCGCATTGTCTCCTCTTCCAGAGAACCTGGGTTCAACTTCCAGCACCTATATGGTGGCCCATCTCCAGTTCCAGGGTATCAGACAGATAGACAGACAGACAGACAGAGAGACAGAGATAAGGAAGGCAGGCCTCCCTGGTCTTTCTTTCTTTCTTATCCTTTTTAAAAAATGTTTATTTATATATTTATTTATTTATTTATTTATTTATTTATTTATTTATTTATTTATTTATTAGATATAAGTACACTGTGTCTGTCTTCAGACACTCCAGAAGATGGTGTCAGATTCTGGAGAATCTAAATCCCACTTATGGTCTGTATATGATGTACATAAACACAGCCTCACATATACTTCAAAAATTTAAAGATATATGGGGTCACTGAAAGGGCTCAACAATTAACAGCATTATCTCCTCTTCCAGACAACCTGGGATCAACTACCAGCAACTATATGGTGGCTCATCTCCAGTTCTAAGGTATCAGACAGAAAGACAGACAGACAGACAGACAAGGGTGGCAGGCCTGCCTGGTTTTTTTTCTTTCTCATCCTTTTTAAAAATGTTTATTTATTTATTTATGTATTTATTAAATATAAGTACACTTTAGCGGTCTTCAGACACTCCAGGAGAGGGTGTCAGATTCTGGATAATCTAAATCCCTCTTATGGTGTGCATATGATGTACATAAACACAGACTCACATTTACTTCCAAAAATTTAAAGATGTGTGGGGCCACTGAAAGGGCTCAACCATTAACAGCATTGTCTCCTCTTCCAGAGAACCTGGGATCAACTACCAGCAACTATATTGTGGCCCATCTCCAGTTCCAGTGGATCAGAAAGACAGACAGACAGACAGACAGAGATAAGGATGCCAGGCCTGCCTGGTCTTTCTTTATTTCTTATCCTTTAAAAAAATGTTTATTTATTTATTTATTCATTTATTTATTTATGTATTTATTAGATATAAGTACACTGTAGCTGCCTTCAGACACTCCAGAAGAGGGTTTCAGATTCTGGAGAATCTAAATCCCTCTTATGGTCTGCATATGATGTACATAAACACAGCCTCACATATACTTCTAAAAATTTAAAGATTGGTGGGACCATTGAAAGGGCTCAACAATTACCATCACTGTCTCCACTTCCAGAGAACCTGGTATCAACTATCAGCAACTATATAGTGGCCCAACTCCAGTTCCAGGGGATCAGACAGACTGTCAGACAGACAGACAGAGATAAGGATGGCAGGCTTGCCTGGTCTTTCTTTCTTTCTTATCCTTTTGAAAAAATGTTTGCTTATTTATTTATTTATGTATTTATTAGATATAAGTACACTGTAGCTGTCTTCAGACACTCCAGAAGACGGTGTCTGATTCTGGAGAATCTAAATCCCTCTTTTGGCCTGCATATTATGTACATAAACACAGACTCACGTATACTTCTAAAAATTTAAAGATGTGTGGGGCCACTGAGAAGAATGGGAGGGTAGGGAATTGGGGGGAGGTATGGGGGACTTTTGGGATAGCATTGGAAATGTAATTGAGGAAAATATGTAATAAAAAAAACAGTGAAAAACATAACAAAACAATTAACAGCATTGTCTCCTCTTCTAGAGAATCTGGGATCAACTACCAGCAACTATATGGTGGCCCTTCTCCAGTTCCAGGGTATCAGACAGACAGACAGACAGAGATAAGGATGGCAGGCCTGCCTGGTCTTTCTTTCTTTCTTATCCTTTTTAAAAAAATGTTTATATATATATATATATATATATATATATATATATATATTTATTTATTTATTTATTAGATATAAGTACACTGTAGCTATCTTTAGACACTCCAGAAGAGGGTGTCAGATTCTGGAGAATCTAAATCCCTCTTACGATCTGCATATGATGTATATAAACACAGCCTCACATTTTCTTCTAAAAATTTAAAGATGGGTGTGGCTTGGAATAAGATGAGTAACCCTGAAAAAGTCAAAAAATGAAAAATCACACTGTAGGATTTGGAATATGGTGAGAAACCCTGAAAAAGTCGAAAAATGAGAAAAGCATGCAGGAGTACCTGGAATATGGTGAGAAACACTGAAAAAGTCTTAAATGAGAATATCACACTCTAGGACTTGGAATATGGTGAGAAACCCTGAAAATGTCGAAAAATGAGAAAATCATGCAGTAGGACCCAGAATATGGAGAGAAACCCTGAAAAAAAAGTCAAAAAATAAGAAAATCACGCAGTAGGACCTGGAAGCTGGTGAGAAACCCTGAAAAAGTCGAAAAATGAGAAAATCAATCTGTAGGATCTGGAATATGGTGAGAAACCCTGAAAAAGTCGAAAAATGAGAAAATCACACTGTAGGACTTGGAATATGGTGAGAAACCCTGAAAAAGTCGAAAAATGAGAAAATCACGCAGTAGGACCTGGGATTTGGTGAGAAACACTGAAAAAGTCTTAAAATAGAAAATCACACTGTAGTACTTGGAATATGGTGAAAAATACTGAAAAAGTCTTAAAATGAGAAAATCACACCTTAGGACCTGGAATATGGTGAGAAACCCTGAAAAGGTCAAAAAATGAGAAAAATCACACTGTAGTACATGGAATATGGGTAGAAACTCTGAAAAAGTCGCAAATTATAAAATGACAGTGTAGGGCCTGGAATATGTTGAGAAAACCTGAAATATTCGAAAAATGAGAAAATGACAATGTAGAACCTGGAATACCGTAAGCAACCCTGAAAAAGTTAAAAAATGAGAAAATCACACTCTAGGACTGGAATATGGTGAGAAACCCTGAAACATCGAAAAATGAGAAAATCATGTAGTAGGACCCAGAATATGGTGAGAAATCCTGAAAAAAGTCGAAAAATGAGAAAATCACGCAGTTTGACCTGGAAGCTGGTGAGAAACCCTGAAAAAGTCGAAAAATGAGAAAATCAAACTGTAGGACCTGGAATATGTTGAGAAACCCTGAAAAATACGAAAAAGGCAAAAATCACACTCTAGGACTTGGAATATGATGAGAAACCGTGAAAAAGTCAAAAAATGAAAAAATCACACTGTAGTACCTGGAATATGGTGAGAAACACTAAAAAAGTATTAAAATGAGAAAATCACCCAGTAGGACCTGGAATGTGGTGAGAAACCCTGAAACAGTCGAAATATAAGAAAATCAAACTTGTAGTACATGCAATATGGTGACAAACACTGAAAAAGTCGAAAAATGAGAATATAACACTCTAGGATTTGGAATATGATGAGAAACCCTGAAAAATTTAAAAAATGAGAAAATCACACTGTAGGACTTGGAATATGGTGAGAAACCCTCAAAAAGTCGAAAAATGAGAAAATCATGCACTAGGACCCAGAATATGATGAGAAACACAGAAAAAGTCTTAAAATGAGAAAATCACACTGTAGGACCTGGAATATGGTAAGAAACCCTGAAAATGTCGAAAAATGAGAAAATGACACTGTAGGAGCTGGAATATGGTGAGAAGTCATGAAAAAGTCAAAAAAAAAAAAAGAAATACACACTTGTAGGACTTGCAATATGGTGAGAGACCCTGAAAAAGTCTTAAAATGAGAAAATCACACTGTAGGACTTGGGATATGGTGAGAAACCCTGAAAAAGTCAAAAATTAGAAAATCAAACTGTAGTACCTGGTATATGGTGAGAAACACTAAAAAAGTATTAAAATGAGAAAATCACACAGTAGGACCTGGAATATGGTGAGAAACCCTGAAACAGTTCAAAAATAAGAAAATAAAACTTGTAGTACATGCAATATGGTGAGAAACACTGAAAAAGTCGAAAAATGAGAATATCACACTCTAGGACTTGGAATATGATGAGAAACCCAGAAAAAGTCTAAAAATGAGAAAATCACACTGTAGGACTTGGAATATGGTGAGAAACCCTGAAAAAGTCGAAAAATGAGAAAATCACACTGTAGTACCTAGAATATGGTGAGAAACACTGAAAAAGTCTAAAAATAAGATAAAACTTGTAGTACCTGAAATATGATGAGAAACCCTGAAAAAGTCAAAAAATTAGAAAATCAAATTGTAGGAACTGGAATATGCTGAGAATCCCTGAAAAATTCGAAAAATGCGAAAATCACACTCTAGGACTTGGAATAAGATGAGAAACCCTGAAAAAGTCAAAAAATGAGAAAATCACACTGTAGTACGTGGAATATGGTGAGAAACACTGAAAAAGTCTAAAAATAAGATAAAACTTGTAGTACCTGAAATATGGTGAGGAACCCTAAAAAAGTCGAAAAATGGGAAAATCACACTGTAGGACTTCGAATATGATGAGAAACCGTGAAAAAGTAAAAAAATGAGAAAAATACACTGTAGGAGCTGGAATATGGAGAGAAACCCTGAAAAGGTTAAAAAATTAGAATATCACAATTGTAGGACCTCCAATATGGTGAGAAACCCTGAAAAAGTCGAAAAATGAGAAAACCACACTGTAGGACCTGGAATATGGTGAGAAACACTGAAAAATTCAAAAAATGAGAAAATCACACAGTAGGACCTAAATATGGTGAGAAACCGTGAAACAGTCGAAATATAAGAAAATCAAACTTGAAGTACCTGCAATATGGTGAGAAACCCTGAAAAAGTCGATAAATGAAAAAATCACACTGTAGGATTTGGAATATGATGAGAAACCATGAAAAAGTCAAAAATGAGAAAAATATACTGTAGGAGTTGGAATGTGGTGAGAAAAACTGAAAAAGTCGAAGAATAAGAAAATCACACAAGTAGGACCTCCAATATGGTGAGAAACCCTGAAAAAGTCGAAAAATGAGAAAATTACAGAGTAGGACATGGAATATGGTAAGAAACCCTTTAAAAGTCGGAAAAAGAGAAAATCACACTGTAGGATTTGGAATATGATCAGAAAACCTGAAAAAGTCAAAAAATGAGAAAATCACACTGTAGTACCTGGAATATTGTGAGAAAACACTGAAAAAGTCTAAAAATGAGAAAATCACACAGTAGGACTTGGAATATGGTGAGAAACCCTGAAACAGTCGAAAAATATGAAAATCAAACTTGAAGTACCTGCAATATGGTGAGAAAACCTGAAAAAGTCGACAAATGAGAAAATCATACTGTAGGACCTGCAATAGGGTGAGAAATTCTGAAAAAGTCAAAAAATGAGAAAATCACACTGTAGGACTTGGAATATGATGAGAAAACCTGAAAAAATCTAAAAATGAGAAAATCACACTGTAGGAGCTGGAATATGGTGAGAAACCCTGAAAAGTCAAAAAAAGAGAAAAATCACACTGTAGGACCTGGAATATGGTGAGAAAACATGAAAAATTCAAAAAGGAGAAAATCACACTCTAGGACTTGGAATATGATGAGAAAACCTGAAAAAGTCCAAAAATGAGAAAATCACACTGTAGAACTTCGAATATGGTGAGAAACTCTGAAAAAGTCAAAAAATGAGAAAATCACCCTGTAGGACTTGGAATATGGTGAGAAACCCTGAAAAAAGTCAAAAAATGAGAAAAATCACACTGTAGTACATGGAATATGGTGAGAAACTCTGAAAAAGTCGCAATTTAGAAAATGACAGTGTAGGACCTGGAATATGTTGAGAAAACCTGAAATATTCAAAAAATGAGAAAATGACAATGTAGAACCTGGAATAAGTAAGAAACCCCGAAAATTTTAAAAAAAGAGAAAATCGCACTGTAGGACCTGGAATATGGTGAGAAACAGTGAAAAAGTCAAAAAATGAGAATATCACACTCTAGGACTTGGAATATGGTGAGAAACCCTGAAAAAGTCAAAACATGAGAAATTCATGCAGTAGGACCCAGAATATGGTGAGAAACCCTGAAAGAAGTCGGAAAATGAGAAAATCAGGCAGTAGGACTTGGAAGCTAGTGAGAAACCCTGAAAAAGACGAAAAGTGAGAATAACAAACTGTAGGACCTGGAATCTGTTGAGAAACCCTGAAAAATTCGAAAAAAGCAAAAATCACACTCTAGGACTTGGAATGTGATGAGAAATCCTGAAAGAGTAAAAAAATGAGAAAATCACACTGTAGTACCTGGAATATGGTAAAAAAGTATTAAAATGAGAAAATCACACAGTAGGACCTGGAATATGGTGAGAAACTCTGAATAAGTCGAAAACATGAGAAAATCACGCAGTAGCCTGGAATATGGTGAGAAACCCTGAAAAAGTCGAAAAAATGAGAAAATCACGCAGTAGTACTTGGAATATGGTGAGAAACACTGAAAAAGTCTTAAAATGAGAAAATCACACTGTAGGACCTGGAATATGGTGAGAAACTCTGAAAATGTCGAAAAATAAGAAATTCACACTTGTAGGACCTGCAATATGGTGAGAAACCCTGAAAAAGTCAAAAAATGAGAAAATCACCCTGTAGGACTTGGAATATGGTGAGAAACCCTGAAAAAGTCAAAAAATGAGAAAAATCACACTGTAGTACATGGAATATGGTGAGAAACTCTGAAAAAGTCGCAAATTAGAAAATGACAGTGTAGGACCTGGAATATGTTGAGAAAACCTGAAATATTCAAAAAATGAGAAAATGACAATGTAGAACCTGGAATAAGTAAGAAACCCCGAAAATTTTAAAAAAAGAGAAAATCGCACTGTAGGACCTGGAATATGGTGAGAAACAGTGAAAAAGTCAAAAAATGAGAATATCACACTCTAGGAATGGAATATGGTGAGAAACCCTGAAAAAGTCAAAACATGAGAAATTCGTGCAGTAGGACCCAGAATATGGTGAGAAACCCTGAAAGAAGTCGGAAAATGAGAAAATCAGGCAGTAGGACTTGGAAGCTAGTGAGAAACCCTGAAAAAGACGAAAAGTGAGAATAACAAACTGTAGGACCTGGAATATGTTGAGAAACCCTGAAAAATTCGAAAAAAGCAAAAAATCACACTCTAGGACTTGGAATGTGATGAGAAATCCTGAAAAAGTAAAAAAATGAGAAAATCACACTGTAGTACCTGGAATATGGTAAAAAAGTATTAAAATGAGAAAATCACACAGTAGGACCTGGAATATGGTGAGAAACTCTGAATAAGTCGAAAACATGAGAAAATCACGCAGTAGCCTGGAATATGGTGAGAAACCCTGAAAAAGTCGAAAAATGAGAAAATCACGCAGTAGTACTTGGAATATGGTGAGAAACACTGAAAAAGTCTTAAAATGAGAAAATCACACTGTAGGACCTGGAATATGGTGAGAAACTCTGAAAATGTCGAAAAATAAGAAATTCACACTTGTAGGACCTGCAATATGGTGAGAAACCCTGAAAAAGTCAAAAAATGAGAAAATCACACTGTAGGACTTGGAATAAAATGAGAAACCGTGAAAAAGACAAAAAAATGACAAAAGTACAAGGTAGGAGATGGAATATGGAGAGAAACCGTTAAAAAGTAGAAAAATAAGATATACACACTTGTAGGACATGCAATATGGTGAGAGACACTGAAAAAGTCTTAAATGAGAAAATCACACTGTAGTACCTGGAATATGGTGAGAAACCCTGAAAAAGTCCAAAAATAAGAAATTCACACGTGTAGGACCTGCAATATGGTGAGAAACCCTGAAAAAGTTGAAAAATGAGAAAATCACACTGTAGGACTTGGAATAAGATGAGACACCCTGAAAAAGTCAAAAAATGATTAAATTTCACTGTAGGACTTGGATTAAGATGAGAAACCCTGAAAAAGTTGAAAAATGAGAAAATCACAATGTAGAAGATGGAATATGGTGAGCAATCCTGAAAAAGTCAAAAAATGAGAAAATCACACTGTGGAACCTGGAATATGGTGAGAAACTCTGAAAAAGGCGAAAAATTGGAAAAATCACACTCTAGGACTTGGAATATGATGAGAAACCCTGAAAAAGTCAAAAATGAGAAAATCAGACTGTAGTAGCTGGAATATGGTGAGAAACATTGAAAAAGTCTCAAAATGAGAAAATCACACAGTTGGACCTGCAATATGGTGAGAAACACTGAAACAGTCGAAAAATAAGAAAATCAAACTTGTAGTCCCTGCAATATGGTGAGAAACCCTGAAAAATTCCAAAAATGAGAAAATCACACTGTAAGATTTAGAATATGATGAGAAACACTGAAAAAGTCAAAAAATGAGAAAAATACACTGTAGAAGCTGGAATATGGTGAGTAAACCCTGAAAAAGTCGAAAAATAAGAAAATCACACTTGTAGAACCTCCAATATGTTGAGAAACCCTGAAAAAGTCTTAAAATGAGAAAATCACACTGTAGGACTTGGAATAAGATGAGAAACCCTAAAAAAGTCGAAAAATGAGAAAAATACACTGAAGGAGTTGGAATATGTTGAGAAACCCTGAAAAAGTCTTAAAATGAGAAAATCGCACTGTTAGACCTGGAATATGGTGAGAAACCCTGAAATATCGAAAAATAAGAAAATCAAACTTGTAGTACCTGTAATATGGTGAGAAACCCTGAAAAAGTCAAAAAATGAGAAAATCACAATATAGGACTTTGAATAAGATGAGAATCTGTGAAAAAGACAAAAAAATGACAAAAACACACTGTAGGAGCTTGAATATGGTGAGAAACCCTGAAAAAGTCCAAAAATAAGAAATTCACACTTGTAGGACCTGCAATATGGTGAGAAACCCTGAAAAAGTCGAAGAATGAGAAAATCACACTGTAGGAGTTGGAATATGGTGAGAAACCCTGAAAAAGTCGAAAAATGAGAAAATCATGGACTAGGACCCAGAATATGATGAGAAACACAGAAAAAGTCTTAAAATGAGAAAATCACACTGTAGGACCTGGAATATGGTAAGAAACCCTGAAAATGTCGAAAAATGAGAAAATGACACTGTAGGAGCTGGAATATGTTGAGAAGTCCTGAAAAAAGCCAAAAAAAAAAAAAAAAAAAGAAATACAAACTTGTAGGACTTGTAGGACTTGCAATATGGTGAGAGACCCTGAAAAAGTCTTAAAATGAGAAAATCACACTGTAGGACTTGGAATATGATGAGAAACCCTGAAATTCAAAAAATGAGAAAATCACACTGTAGTACCTGGTATATGGTGAGAAACACTAAAAAAGTATTAAAATGAGAAAATCACACTGTAGGACCTGGAATATGGTGAGAAACCCTGAAACAGTCCAAAAATAAGAAAATAAAACTTGTAGTACATGCAATATGGTGAGAAACACTGAAAAAGTCAAAAAATGAGAATATCACACTGTAGGACTTGGAATATAGTGAGAAACCCTGAAAAAGACGAAAAATGAGAAAAATCACACTGTAGTACATGGAATATGGTGAGAAACACTGAAAAAGTCTAAAAATAAGATAAAACTTGTAGTACCTGAAATATGGTGAGAAACCCTGAAAAAGTCGAAAAATGAGAAAATCACACTGTAGGACTTCGAATATGATGAGAAACCGTGAAAAAGTTAAAAAAATAAGAAAAATACACTATAGGAACTGGAATATGGAGAGAAACCCTGAAAAGGTTAAAAAATTAGAAAATCACAATTGTAGGACCTCCAATATGGTGAGAAACCCTGAAAAAGTTGAAAAATGAGAAAAACACACTGTAGGACCTGGAATATGGTGAGAAACACTGAAAAATTCAAAAAATGAGAAAATCACACAGTAGGACCTGAAATATGGAGAGAAACCGTGAAACAGTCGAAATATAAGAAAATCAAACTTGAAGTACCTGCAATATGGTGAGAAACCCTGAAAAAGTCGAAAAATGAAAAAATCACACTGTAGGATTTGGAATATGATGAGAAACCATGAAAAAGTCAAAAATGAGAAAAATATACTGTAGGAGTTGGAATGTGGTGAGAAAACCTGAAAAAGTCGAAGAATAAGAAAATCACACAAGTAGGACCTCCAATATGGTGAGAAACCCTGAAAAAGTCGAAAAATGAGACAATTACAGACTAGGACATGGAATATGGTAAGAAACCCTTTAAAAGTCGGAAAAAGAGAAAATCACACTGTAGGATTTGGAATATGATGAGAAAACCTGAAAAAGTCAAAAAATGAGAAAATCACACTGTAGTACCTGGAATATTGTGAGAAAACACTGAAAAAGTCTAAAAATGAGAAAATCACACAGTAGGACTTGGAATATGGTGAGAAACCCTGAAAAAGTCAAAAAATGAGAAAAATCACACTGTAGTACATGGAATATGGTGAGAAACTCTGAAAAAGTCGCAAATTAGAAAATGACAGTGTAGGATCTGGAATATGTTGAGAAAACCTGAAATATTCAAAAAATGAGAAAATGACAATGTAGAACCTGGAATAAGTAAGAAACCCCGAAAATTTTAAAAAAAGAGAAAATCGCACTGCAGGACCTGGAATATGGTGAGAAACAGTGAAAAAGTCAAAAAATGAGAATATCACACTCTAGGACTTGGAATATGGTGAAAAACCCTGAAAAAGTCAAAACATGAGAAATTCATGCAGTAGGACCCAGAATATGGTGAGAAACCCTGAAAGAAGTCGGAAAATGAGAAAATCAGGCAGTAGGACTTGGAAGCTAGTGAGAAACCCTGAAAAAGACGAAAAGTGAGAATAACAAACTGTAGGACCTGGAATCTGTTGAGAAACCCTGAAAAATTCGAAAAAAGCAAAAATCACACTCTAGGACTTGGAATGTGATGAGAAATCCTGAAAAAGTAAAAAAATGAGAAAATCACACTGTAGTACCTGGAATATGGTAAAAAAGTATTAAAATGAGAAAATCACACAGTAGGACTTGGAATATGGTGAGAAACTCTGAAAAAGTCGAAAACATGAGAAAATCACGCAGTAGCCTGGAATATGGTGAGAAACCCTGAAAAAGTCGAAAAATGAGAAAATCACGCAGTAGTACCTGGAATATGGTGAGAAACACTGAAAAAGTCTTAAAATGAGAAAATCACACTGTAGGACCTGGAATATGGTGAGAAACTCTGAAAATGTCGAAAAATAAGAAATTCACACTTGTAGGACCTGCAATATGGTGAGAAACCCTGAAAAAGTCAAAAAATGAGAAAATCACACTGTAGGACTTGGAATAAAATGAGAAACCGTGAAAAAGACAAAAAATG
>NW_028227278.1:10182603-10242399 GCF_978045245.1 Mus caroli | reverse complement strand
TATTTCAGGTACTACAAGTTTTATCTTATTTTTAGACTTTTTCAGTGTTTCTCACCATATTCCATGTACTACAGTGTGATTTTCTCATTTTTCGTCTTTTTCAGGGTTTCTCACCATATTCCAAGTCCTACAGTGTGATATTCTCATTTTTCGACTTTTTCAGTGTTTCTCACCATATTGCATGTACTACAAGTTTTATTTTCTTATTTTTGGACTGTTTCAGGGTTTCTCACCATATTCCAGGTCCTACAGTGTGATATTCTCATTTTTCGACTTTTTCAGTGTTTGTCACCATATTGCATGTACTACAAGTTTTATTTTCTTATTTTTGGACTGTTTCAGGGTTTCTCACCATATTCCAGGTCCTACAGTGTGATTTTCTCATTTTAATACTTTTTTAGTGTTTCTCACCATATACCAGGTACTACAGTGTGATTTTCTCATTTTTTGAATTTTTCAGGGTTTCTCATCATATTCCAAGTCCTACAGTGTGATTTTCTCATTTTAAGACTTTTTCAGGGTCTCTCACCATATTGCAAGTCCTACAAGTCCTACAAGTTTGTATTTCTTTTTTTTTTTTTTTTTTTTTTGGCTTTTTTCAGGACTTCTCAACATATTCCAGCTCCTACAGTGTCATTTTCTCATTTTTCGACATTTTCAGGGTTTCTTACCATATTCCAGGTCCTACAGTGTGATTTTCTCATTTTAAGACTTTTTCTGTGTTTCTCATCATATTCTGGGTCCTAGTCCATGATTTTCTCATTTTTCGACTTTTTCAGGGTTTCTCACCATATTCCAACTCCTACAGTGTGATTTTCTCATTCTTCGACTTTTTCAGGGTTTCTCACCATATTGCAGGTCCTACAAGTGTGAATTTCTTATTTTTGGACTTTTTCAGGGTTTCTCACCATATTCAAGCTCCTACAGTGTGTTTTTGTCATTTTTTTGTCTTTTTCACAGATTCTCATCTTATTCCAAGTCCTATATTGTGATTTTCTCATTTTTTGACTTTTTCAGGGTTTCTCACCATATTACAGGTACTACAAGTTTGATTTTCTTTTTTTCGATATTTCAGGGTTTCTCACCATATTCCAGGTCCTACAGTGCGATTTTCTCATTTTAAGACTTTTTCAGGGTTTCTCAACATATTCCAACTCCTTCAGTGTATTTTTCTCATTTTTTGACTTTTTTAGGGTTTCTCATCTTATTCCAAGTCCTACAGTGTGATTTTCTCATTTTAAGACTTTTTCAGGGTTTCTCAACATATTGGAGGTTCTACAAGTGTGATTTTCTTATTTTTCGACTTTTTCAGGGTTTACTCACCATATTCCAGCTTCTACAGTGTATTTTTCTCATTTTTTGACTTTTTCAGTGTTTCTCATCATATTCTAAATCTTACAGTGTGATTTTCTCATTTTGGAATTTTTCAGGGTTTCTCACCATATTGCAGGGACTACAAGTTTGATTTTCTTATTTTTCGACTGTTTCAGTGTTTCTCACCATATTGCAGGTCCAACTGTGTGATTTTCTCATTTTGAGACTTTTTCAATGTTTCTCACCATATTCCAGCTACTACAGTCTGATTTTCTCACTTTTGACTTTTTCAGGGTTTCTCATCTTATTCCAAGTCCTAGAGTGTGATTTTTCCAATTTTTCGCCTTTTTCAGAGTTTCTCACCATATTCCAGGTTCCACAGTGTGATTTTCTCATTTTTTGACTTTTTCAGGATTGCTCACCATATTCCATCTTCTACATTGTGATTTTCTCATTTTTCAACTTTTTCAGGGTTTCTCATCTTATTCCAAGTCCTACAGTGAAATTTCCTCATTTTTTGACTTTTTCAGGGTGTCTCATCTTATTCCAAGTCCTACAGTGTGAATTTCTCATTTTTCAACTTTTTCAGGGTTTCTCACCATATTGCAGGTCCAACTGTGTGATTTTCTCATTTTGAGACTTTTTCAATGTTTCTCACCATATTCCAGCTACTACAGTCTGATTTTCTCACTTTTGACTTTTTCAGGGTTTCTCATCTTATTCAAGTCCTAGAGTGTGATTTTTCCAATTTTTCGCCTTTTTCAGAGTTTCTCACCATATTCCAGGTTCCACAGTGTGATTTTCTCATTTTTCAACTTTTTCAGGGTTTCTCATCTTATTCCAAGTCCTACAGTGAAATTTCCTCATTTTTTGACTTTTTCAGGGTGTCTCATCTTATTCCAAGTCCTACAGTGTGAATTTCTCATTTTTCAACTTTTTCAGGGTTTCTCACCATATTGCAGGTCCTACACGTGTGAATTTCTTATTTTTGGACTTTTTCAGGGTTTCTCACCATATTTCCAGGTACTACAGTGTGATTTTCTCATTTAAGACTTTTTCAGGGTCTCTCACCATATTGCATGTCCTACAAGTGTGTATATCTTATTTTTCTACTTTTTAACGGTTTCTCTCCATATTCCATCTCCTACCGTGTACTTTTGTCATTTTTTGTCTTTTTCACGGTTTCTCATTTTATTCCAAGTCCTACAGTGTGATTTTCTCATTTTTTGACTTTTTCAGGGTTTCTCACCATATTGCAGGTCCTACAAGTGTGAATTTCTTATTTTTCGACATTTTCAGAGTTTCTCACCATATTCCAGGTCCTACAGTGTGATTTTCTCATTTTAAGACTTTTTCAGTGTTTCTCACCATATTCCAGGTACTACTGCGTGATTTTCTCATTTTTCGACTTTTTCAGGGTTTCTCACCATATTCCAGGCTACTGCGTGATTTTCTCATGTTTTCGACTTTTTCAGAGTTTCTCACCATATTCCAAGTCCTACTGTGTGATTTTCTCATTTTAATACTTTTTTACCATATTCCAGGTACTACAGTGTGATTTTCTCATTTTTTTACTTTTTCAGGATTTCTCATCACATTCCAAGTCCTAGAGTGTGATTTTTGCTTTTTTCGAATTTTTCAGGGTTTCTCAACAGATTCCAGGTCCTACAGTTTGTTATTCTCACTTTTCGTCTTTTTCAGGGTTTCTCACTAGCTTCCAAGTCCTACTGCCTGATTTTCTCATTTTCCGACTTCTTTCAGGGTTTCTCACCATATTCTGGGTCCTACTGCATGAATTTCTCATGTTTTGACTTTTTCAGGGTTTCTCACCATATTCCAAGTCCTAGAGTGTGATATTCTCATTTTTTGACTTTTTCACTGTTTCTCACCATATTCCAAGTCCTGCAGTGCGATTTTCTCTTTTTTTAAAATTTTCGGGGTTTCTTACTTATTCCAGGTTCTACATTGTCATTTTCTCATTTTTTGAATATTTCAGGTTTTCTCAACATATTCCAGATCCTACACTGTCATTTTCTAATTTGCGACTTTTTCAGAGTTTCTCACCATATTCCATGTACTACAGTGTGATTTTTCTCATTTTTTGACTTTTTCAGGGTTTCTCACCATATTCCAAGTCCTACAGGGTGATTTTCTCATTTTTTGACTTTTTCAGGGTTTCTCACCATATTGCAGGTCCTACAAGTGTGAATTTCTTATTTTTCGACATTTTCAGAGTTTCTCACCATATTCCAGGTCCTACAGTGTGATTTTCTCATTTTAAGACTTTTTCAGTGTTTCTCACCATATTCCAAGTACTACTGCGTGATTTTCTCATTTTTCGACTTTTTCAGGGTTTCTCACCATATTCCAGGCTACTGCGTGATTTTCTCATGTTTTCGACTTATTCAGAGTTTCTCACCATATTCCAGGTCCTACTGTGTGATTTTCTCATTTTAATACTTTTTTACCATATTCCAGGTACTACAGTGTGATTTTCTCATTTTTTTACTTTTTCAGGATTTCTCATCACATTCCAAGTCCTAGAGTGTGATTTTTGCTTTTTTCGAATTTTTCAGGGTTTCTCAACATATTCCAGGTCCTACAGTTTGTTATTCTCACTTTTCGTCTTTTTCAGGGTTTCTCACTAGCTTCCAAGTCCTACTGCCTGATTTTCTCATTTTCCGACTTCTTTCAGGGTTTCTCACCATATTCTGGGTCCTACTGCATGAATTTCTCATGTTTTGACTTTTTCAGGGTTTCTCACCATATTCCAAGTCCTAGAGTGTGATATTCTCATTTTTTGACTTTTTCACTGTTTCTCACCATATTCCAGGTCCTACAGTGCGATTTTCTCTTTTTTTAAAATTTTCGGGGTTTCTTACTTATTCCAGGTTCTACATTGTCATTTTCTCATTTTTTGAATATTTCAGGTTTTCTCAACATATTCCAGGTCCTACACTGTCATTTTCTAATTGGCGACTTTTTCAGAGTTTCTCACCATATTCCATGTACTACAGTGTGATTTTTCTCATTTTTTGACTTTTTCAGGGTTTCTCACCATATTCCAAGTCCTACAGGGTGATTTTCTCATTTTTTGACTTTTTCAGAGTTTCTCACCATATTCGAAGTCCTACAGTGTGATTTTCTCATTTTTGGACTTTTTCAGGTTTTCTCATCATATTCCAAGTCCTAGAGTGTGATTTTCTCCTTTTTGAATTTTTCATGTTTTCTCACCATATTCCAGGTCCTACAGTGTGATTTTTCTCTTTTTTTGACTTTTCAGGGTTTCTCACCATATTCCAGCTCCTACAGTGTGATTTTCTCATTTTTAGATTTTTTCAGGTTTTCTCATCATATTCCAAGTCCTACAGTGTGATTTTCTCATTTTTTGACTTTTTCAGAATTTCTCACCCTATTGCAGGTCCTACAGTATGATTTTCTCATTTGTCGACTTTTTCAGGTTTTCTCACCATATTGCAGGTACTACAAGTTTGATTTTCTTATTTTTTGACTGTTTCAGGGTTTCTCACCATATTCCAAGTCCTACTGTGTGATTTTCTCATTTTTAGACTTTTTCTGTGTTTTCTCACAATATTCCAGGTACTACAGTGTGATTTTCTCATTTTTTGACTTTTTCAGGTTTTCTCATCATATTCCAAATCCTACAGTGTGATTTTCTCTTTTTCCGACTTTTAAAGGGTTTCTTACCATATTCCATGTCCTACTCTGTAATTTTCTCATTTTTCGACTTTTTCAGGGTTTCTCACCATATTGGAGGTCCTACTTGTGTGATTTTCTTATTCTTCGACTTTTTCAGTTTTTCTCACCACATTCCAACTCCTACAGTATATTTTTCTCATTTTTGACTTTTTCATGGTTTCTAATCATATTCCAAATCCTACAGTGTGATTTTTTCATTTTTCGACTTTTTCAGGGTTTCTCACCATATTGCAGGTACTTCAAGTTTGATTTTCTTATATTTCGACTGTTTCACGGTTTCTCACCATATTTAGGTCCTACTGTGTGATTTTCTCATTTTTTGAATTTTTCAGTGTTTCTCACCATATTCCAGGTCCCACAGTGTGGTTTTCTCATTTTTCGACTTTTTCAGGGTTTCTCACCATATTGGAGGTCCTACAATTGTGATATTCTAATTTTTTAACCTTTTCAGGGTTTCTCTCCATATTCCAGCTCCTACAGTGTATTTTTCTCATTTTTTTACTTTTTCACGGTTTCTCATCATATTCGAAGTCCTACAGTGTGATTTTCTCATTTTTCGACTTTTTTAGGGTTCCTCACCATATTTCAGGTACTACAAGTTTTATCTTATTTTTAGACTTTTTCAGTGTTTCTCACCATATTCCAGGTACTACAGTGTGATTTTCTCATTTTTTGACTTTTTCAGGGTTTCTCATCGTATTCCAAGTCCTAGAGTGTGATTTTCACATTTTTCGAATTTTTCAGGGATTCTCAGCATATTCCAGTTCCTACAATTTGATTTTCTAATTTTTTGACTTTTTCAGGGTTTCTCATCATATTTCAGGTACTACAAGTTTTATCTTATTTTTAGACTTTTTCAGTGTTTCTCACCATATTCTAGGTACTACAGTGTGATTTTCTCATTTTTCGACTTTTTCAGGGTTTCTCACCATATTCCAAGTCCTACAGTGTGATTTTCTCATTTTTAGACTTTTTCTGGGTTTCTCATCATATTCCAAGTCCTAGAGTGTGATATTCTCATTTTTCGACTTTTTCAGTGTTTCTCACCATATTGCATGTACTACAAGTTTTATTTTCTTATTTTTGAACTGTTTCAGGGTTTCTCACCATATTCCAGGTCCTACTGTGTGATTTTCTCATTTTAATACTTTTTTAGTGTTTCTCACCATATACCAGGTACTACAGTTTGATTTTCTAATTTTTCGACTTTTTCAGGGTTTCTCACCATATCCCAAGTCCTACAGTGTGATTTTCTCATTTTAAGACTTTTTCAGGGTCTCTCACCATATTGCAAGTCCTACAAGTGTGTATTTCTTTTTTTTTTTTTTTTGACTTTTTCATGACTTCTCACCATATTCCAGCTCCTACAGTGTCATTTTCTCATTTTTCGACATTTTCAGGGTTTCTTACCATATTCCAGGTCCTACAGTGTGATTTTCTCATTTTAAGACTTTTTCTGTGTTTCTCATCATATTCTGGGTCCTAGTGCATGATTTTCTCATTTTTCGACTTTTTGAGGGTTTCTCACCATATTCCAAGTCCTATAGTGTGATTTTCTCATTTTTTGAATTTTTCAGGGTTTCTCATCATATTCCAAATCCTAGAGTGTGATATTCTCATTTTTCGACTTTTTCAGTGTTTGTCACCATATTGCATGTACTACAAGTTTGATTTTCTTATATTTCGACTGTTTCAGGGTTTCTCACCACATTCCAGGTCCTACTGGGTGATTTTCTCATTTTAATACTTTTTTAGTGTTTCTCACCATATTCCAGGTACTACAGTGTGATTTTTTCATTTTTTGACTTTTTCACGGTTTCTCATCATATTCCAAGTCCTAGAGTGTGATTTTTGCCTTTTTCGTATTTTTCAGGGTTTCTCAACATATTCCAGGTCCTACAGTTTGATTTTCTCATTTTTCGACTTTTTCAGGGTTTCTCACCAGCTTCCAGGTCCTACTGCATGATTTTCTCATTTTTCGACTTTTTTCAGGATTTCTCACCATATTCTGGGTCCTACTACATGATTTTCTCATTTTTCGATGTTTCAGGGTTTCTCACCATATTCCAGTCCTAGAGTGTGATTTTCTCATTTTTTAACTTTTTCAGGGTTTCTTACGGTATTCCAGGTTCTACATTGTCATTTTCTCATTTTTCGAATATTTCAGGTTTTCTCAACATATTCCAGGCCCTACACTGTCATTTTATAATTTGCGACTTTTTCAGAGTTTCTACCCATATTCCATGTACTACAGTGTGATTTTTCTCATTTTTTTGACCTTTTCAGGGTTTCTCACCATATTCCAGGTCCTAAGGTGTGATTTTCTCATTTTAAGACTTTTTCAGTATTTTTCACCATATTCCAAGTACTACAGTGTGATTTTCTATTTTAAGACTTTTTCAGTGTTTCTCACCAAATCCCAGGTCCTACTGCGTGATTTTCTCATTTTTCGACTTTTTCAGGGTTTCTCACCATATTCCAAGTCCTACAGTGTGATTTTCTCATTTTTCGACTTTTTCAGGGTTTCTCACCATATTCCAGATCCTACAGATTGATTTTCTCATTTTTCGACTTTTTCAGGGTTTCTCACCAGCTTCCAGGTCCTACTGCGTGATTTTCTTATTTTTTGACTTTTTTTTCAGGGTTTCTCTCCATATTCTGGGTCCTACTGCATGATTTTCTCATTTTTCGACATTTTCAGGGTTTCTCACCATATTCCAAGTCCTAGAGTGTGATATTCTCATTTAAGACTTTTTCAGTGTTTCTCACCATATTCCAGGTACTCCTGCATGCTTTTCTCATTTTTCGACTTTTTCAGGGTTTCTCACCATATTCCAAATCCTACAGTGTGATTTTTCATTTTTTGACTTTTTCAGGGTTACTCATCTTATTCCAAGCCACACCCATCTTTAAATTTTTAGAAGAAAATGTGAGGCTGTGTTTATATACATCATATGCAGATCGTAAGAGGGATTTAGATTCTCCAGAATCTGACACCCTCTTCTGGAGTGTCTAAAGATAGCTACAGTGTACTTATATCTAATAAATAAATAAATAAATAAATATATAAATAAATAAATATATATATATATATATATATATATATATATATATATATATATATAAACATTTTTTTAAAAAGGATAAGAAAGAAAGAAAGACCAGGCAGGCCTGCCATCCTTATCTCTGTCTGTCTGTCTGTCTGATACCCTGGAACTGGAGAAGGGCCACCATATAGTTGCTGGTAGTTGATCCCAGATTCTCTAGAAGAGGAGACAATGCTGTTAATTGTTTTGTTATGTTTTTCACTGTTTTTTTTTATTACATATTTTCCTCAATTACATTTCCAATGCTATCCCAAAAGTCCCCCATACCTCCCCCCACTTCCCTACCCTCCCATTCTTCTCAGTGGCCCCACACATCTTTAAATTTTTAGAAGTATACGTGAGTCTGTGTTTATGTACATAATATGCAGGCCAAAAGAGGGATTTAGATTCTCCAGAATCTGACACCGTCTTCTGGAGTGTCTGAAGACAGCTACAGTGTACTTATATCTAATAAATACATAAATAAATAAATAAGCAAACATTTTTTCAAAAGGATAAGAAAGAAAGAAAGACCAGGCAAGCCTGCCATCCTTATCTCTGTCTGTCTGTCTGACAGTCTGTCTGATCCCCTGGAACTGGAGTTGGGCCACTATATAGTTGCTGATAGTTGATACCAGGTTCTCTGGAAGTGGAGACAGTGATGGTAATTGTTGAGCCCTTTCAATGGTCCCACCAATCTTTAAATTTTTAGAAGTATATGTGAGGCTGTGTTTATGTACATCATATGCAGACCATAAGAGGGATTTAGATTCTCCAGAATCTGAAACCCTCTTCTGGAGTGTCTGAAGGCAGCTACAGTGTACTTATATCTAATAAATACATAAATAAATAAATAAATAAATAAATAAATAAATAAACATTTTTTTAAAGGGTAAGAAATAAAGAAAGACCAGGCAGGCCTGGCATCCTTATCTCTGTCTGTCTGTCTGTCTGTCTTTCTGATCCACTGGAACTGGAGATGGGCCACAATATAGTTGCTGGTAGTTGATCCCAGGTTCTCTGGAAGAGGAGACAATGCTGTTAATGGTTGAGCCCTTTCAGTGGCCCCACACATCTTTAAATTTTTGGAAGTAAATGTGAGTCTGTGTTTATGTACATCATATGCACACCATAAGAGGGATTTAGATTATCCAGAATCTGACACCCTCTCCTGGAGTGTCTGAAGACCGCTAAAGTGTACTTATATTTAATAAATACATAAATAAATAAATAAACATTTTTAAAAAGGATGAGAAAGAAAAAAAACCAGGCAGGCCTGCCACCTTGTCTGTCTGTCTGTCTGTCTTTCTGTCTGATACCTTAGAACTGGAGATGAGCCACCATATAGTTGCTGGTAGTTGATCCCAGGTAGTCTGGAAGAGGAGATAATGCTGTTAATTGTTGAGCCCTTTCAGTGACCCCATACATCTTTAAATTTTTGAAGTATATGTGAGGCTGTGTTTATGTACATCATAGGCAGACTATAAGAGGGATTTAGATTCTCCAGAATCTGACACCCTCTTCTGGAGTGTCTGAAGACAGACACAGTGTACTTATATCTAATAAATAAATAAATAAATAAATAAATAAATAAATAAATAAATATATAAATAAACATTTTTTAAAAAGGATAAGAAAGAAAGAAAGACCAGGGAGGCCTGCCTTCCTTATCTCTGTCTCTCTGTCTGTCTGTCTGTCTATCTGTCTGATACCCTGGAACTGGAGATGGGCCACCATATAGGTGCTGGAAGTTGAACCCAGGTTCTCTGGAAGAAAAGACAATTCGGTTAATTGTTGAGCCCTTTCAGTGGCTCCACCCATCTGTAAATTTTTAGAAGTATATGTGAGGCTGTGTTTATGTACATCATATGCAGACCATAAGAGGGATTTAGATTCTCCAGAATCTGACACCCTCTTCTGGAGTCTCTGAAGATAGCTACAGTGTACTTTTATCTAATAAATACATAAATAAGTAAATAAACATTTCTTAAAAAGGATAAGAAAGAAAGACCAGGCAGGCCTGCCATCGTTATCTCTATATGTCTGTCTGTCTGTCTCTCTGTCTGATCCTCTGGAACAGGAGATGGGCTACCATATAGTTGCTGGTAGTTGATCCCAGGTTCTCTGGAAGAGGAGACAATGCTGTTAATGGTTGAGCCCATACAGTGGCCCCACACATCTTTAATTTTTGGAAGTAAATGTGAGTCTGTGTTTATGTACATCATATTCAGACCATAAGAGGGATTTAGATTCTCCAGAATCTGACACCTTTTTCCTGATGTCTGAAGACAGCTACAGTGTACTTATATCTAATAAATACATAAATAAATAAATAAACATTTCTTAAAAAGGATAAGAAAGAAAGAAAGACGAAGCAGGCCTGCCATCATTATCTCTATCTGTCTGTATGTCTGTCTCTCTGTCTGATCCCATGGAACTGGAGATGGGCCACCATATAGTTGCTGGTAGTTGATCTCAGGTTCTCTGGAAGTGGAGACAATGCTGTTAATTTTTGAGCCGTTCAGTGGCAACACCCATCTTTAATTTTTAGAAGTAAATGTGAGGCTGTGTTTATGTACATCATATGCAGACAATAAGAGGGATTTAGATTCTCCAGAATCTGACACTCTCTTCTGGAGTGTCTGAAGACAGCTACAGTGACTTATATCTAATAAATACATAAATAAATAAATAAATAAGCATTATTAAAAAGGATAAAAAAAAAAGAAAGACCAGGAAGGCCTGCCATCCTTATCTCTGTCTGTCTGTCTGTCTGTCTGATACCCTGGAACTGGAGTGGGCCACCATATAGTTGCTGGTAGTTGATCCCAGATTCTCTGCAAGAGGAGACAAGGCTGTAAATTTTTGAGCCCTTTCAGTGGCAACACCCACTTTAAATTTTTAGAAGTATTTGTGATGCTGTGTTTATGTACATCATATGCAGACCATAAGAGGGATTTACATTCTCCAGAATCTGATCCCTCTTCTGGAGTGTCTGAAGACAGCTACAGTGTACTTATATCTAATAAATACATAAATAAATAAATAAACATGTTTTAAAAAGGATAAGAAAGAAAGAAAAACCAGGCAGGCCTGCCATCCTTGTCTGTTTGTCTGTCTGTCTGTCTGATCCCCTGAAACTGGAGATGGGCCACCATATTTTTGCTGGTACTTGATCCCAGGTTCTCTGGAAGAGGAGACAATGCTGTTAATTGTTGAGCCCTTACAGTGGCCCCACCCATCTTTAAATTTTTAGAAGTATATGTGAGGCTGTGTTTATGTACATCATATGCAGACCATAAGAGGGATTTAGATTCTCCAGAATCTGACACACTCTTCTGGAGTGTCTGAAGACAGCTACAATGTACTTATATCTAATAAATACATAAATAAAGAAATAAACATGTTTTAAAAAGGATAAGTAAGAAAGAAAGACCAGGCAGGCCTGCCATCCTTATCTCTGTCTGTCTGTCTGTCTGTCTGTCTGATCCCCGGGAACTGGAGATGGGCTACCTTATAGTTGCTGGTAGTTGATCCCAGGTTCTCTGGAAGAGGAGACAATGCTGTTAATTGTTGAGCCCTTTCAGTGGCCCCACCCATCTTTAATTTTTAGAAGTATATGTGAGGCTGTGTTTTTGTACATCATATGCAGACCATAAGAGGGATTTAGATTCTCCAGAATCTGACACACTCTTCTGGAGTGTCTGAAGACAGCTACAGTGTACTTATATCTAATAAATACATACATAAATAAATAAGTAAATAAATAAACATTTTTTAAAAGGGATAAAGAAGAAAGAAAAACCAGGCAGGCCTTCCATCCTTGTCTGTCTTTCTCTCTGTCTGTCTGTCTTGCCTAGCCCCTTGCATAGCCTAGCCTAGCCCCTTGCCTTGCCTAGCCTAGCCCAGCCCTGCCTTGCCTAGCCCTGCCTATCCCTGTCTTTAACCAGGCTGGCCTCGAACTCAGAAACTGACTGCTTCTGCCTCCAGAGTGCTCTCATTAAGAGCTCAAGCCACCACTGACTGTTGGGTTTTCTAAGTCTTACATAGGTATGGTCTGTTTCTCAGCTGTGAAACCCTAATTAACACATGTAGTCTGTCCTAGGTCAGCCATAGCTACAGACTGAGGCCTTTTCTAAAACAAAACAAAAGAAAACAAAAAATAGAAATAATAAAATAAATAAATTAAGCAACCACATGATAACTTTTCTTTCTTTCAATGATACTCAGAGCTTGAAGCAGTTCACCCATGAGACCTCAGCTCCGGACATTGAGGCTGTTTCCCTAACAAGTATTATGGCTGAACCTGAGGGGTTCTACTGCTGATTTGTGTCCCCCTCTTTAAAAAAATAGTTGTTTTCAAAGGCTGCAGGTTCTTAGCCCTGTTCCTTGTTACAGTTGAGTCACAGTCCTGAAAGTTCAGTGGTAGTTAAAGGCACTGAGAAGGGCTTCCTCTAGACATCAAAGACCAAGTCTTTGTTATTAAAAAGTTAATCTGGATTGCCCCACCCCCTGGCATCCTTAGAATTCCTAGAAAGGAAGGCAGGGACCTGGGCAGAAGGGTGCAAGTCTACTGCTGTTTGTAAGTGGTAACAGAAAGCTTTCTCTTTTTGGTACCCTACCCCAAGTTACACTGTCACTTCTTTTTCCTAGTTTTATTTTTGTCGGTTTGTATTCTCAACATAGACCCTTTTCCTTCCTAACCTTGGCTGTCCTGAACCTTACTGTCCTTGAACTCAGTGATTTGCCTGTCTTGCTGGGATGAAACTGTGAGCTACCATCCAGAAGGAAGCACCCTGCTGAGGTTAGATTGGGGTCTCTTCCATTTTCCTCTATGAACATGCATATGGCAGGCCTGTTCTTTCTTTTTTACTTTTCTTTTTCTTTTTAAAGATTTATATATTTATTATATTTAAGTATGCTGTAGCTATCTTCAGACAGTCCAGAAGAGGGTGTCAGATTCTGAAGAATCTAAATCATTCTTATTGTCTGCATATGATGTATATAAACACAGCCTCACATATACTCAAAAAAAAAAAAAAAAGAAAGAAAGATGTGGCTACAGAGAGGGCTCAACAATTAAGAGCATTGTCTCCTCTTCCAGAGAACCTGGGCTCAATTACCAGTATTATATATGGTGGCCCATCTCCAGTTCCAGGGGATCTAATACTCTGTTCTGGAGTCTGTGGGCACAGCATACACATGCAAAACATTCTTACAGAATCATTGAGAGAGGAGAGAGAGGGGTTGAGAGAGAGGGGAGGTAATCATACCTCCTGACGAGTTTGAAGACCTGAGCTTCATCACTCACACAAATAAATAAATGCAAAATATTTTTAAAAAATAAACTCTGCCATTGCCCTTTAAAAATTCCTAGAAAACAAGTTTTATAAGCAACAGTTATATTTACTATATCTAAAGTACAGTCATGAGCATATTCTCTAAATAGAAAAAGGCCTGTTAGTCTTAGAAATGGAAAAGACAAACCAAGGAAGGTTTGCAATTACATAATGAGGCAGCTCAGCCCAGCTCTTAGGTTGGAAATAAGACTGGAGAATAGGATACACCTGAAGTCAGCCAGCCATTGCTTTTTTTTTGGAGGCTGAAAGGATAAACCTGAAGACAGCCAATGCTGTGTGATGGTGATCTGGTATTTTTTTTTTAATTTTTAAAAACTTTAACACTTTTTATAAAACCTTTTTATAAAGGTTTTATAAAACCTTCTGGAGTGTCTGAAGACAGCTACAGTGTACTTATATCTAATAAATACATAAATAAATAAATAAACATGTTTTAAAAAGGATAAGAAAGAAAGAAAAACCAGGCAGGCCTGCCATCCTTGTCTGTTTGTCTGTCTGTCTGTCTGATCCCCTGAAACTGGAGATGGGCCACCATATTTTTGCTGGTACTTGATCCCAGGTTCTCTGGAAGAGGAGACAATGCTGTTAATTGTTGAGCCCTTACAGTGGCCCCACCCATCTTTAAATTTTTAGAAGTATATGTGAGGCTGTGTTTATGTACATCATATGCAGACCATAAGAGGGATTTAGATTCTCCAGAATCTGACACACTCTTCTGGAGTGTCTGAAGACAGCTACAATGTACTTATATCTAATAAATACATAAATAAAGAAATAAACATGTTTTAAAAAGGATAAGTAAGAAAGAAAGACCAGGCAGGCCTGCCATCCTTATCTCTGTCTGTCTGTCTGTCTGTCTGTCTGATCCCCGGGAACTGGAGATGGGCTACCTTATAGTTGCTGGTAGTTGATCCCAGGTTCTCTGGAAGAGGAGACAATGCTGTTAATTGTTGAGCCCTTTCAGTGGCCCCACCCATCTTTAATTTTTAGAAGTATATGTGAGGCTGTGTTTTTGTACATCATATGCAGACCATAAGAGGGATATAGATTCTCCAGAATCTGACACACTCTTCTGGAGTGTCTGAAGACAGCTACAGTGTACTTATATCTAATAAATACATACATAAATAAATAAGTAAATAAATAAACATTTTTTAAAAGGGATAAAGAAGAAAGAAAAACCAGGCAGGCCTTCCATCCTTGTCTGTCTTTCTCTCTGTCTGTCTGTCTTGCCTAGCCCCTTGCATAGCCTAGCCTAGCCCCTTGCCTTGCCTAGCCTAGCCCAGCCCTGCCTTGCCTAGCCCTGCCTATCCCTGTCTTTAACCAGGCTGGCCTCGAACTCAGAAACTGACTGCTTCTGCCTCCAGAGTGCTCTCATTAAGAGCTCAAGCCACCACTGACTGTTGGGTTTTCTAAGTCTTACATAGGTATGGTCTGTTTCTCAGCTGTGAAACCCTAATTAACACATGTAGTCTGTCCTAGGTCAGCCATAGCTACAGACTGAGGCCTTTTCTAAAACAAAACAAAAGAAAACAAAAAATAGAAATAATAAAATAAATAAATTAAGCAACCACATGATAACTTTTCTTTCTTTCAATGATACTCAGAGCTTGAAGCAGTTCACCCATGAGACCTCAGCTCCGGACATTGAGGCTGTTTCCCTAACAAGTATTATGGCTGAACCTGAGGGGTTCTACTGCTGATTTGTGTCCCCCTCTTTAAAAAAATAGTTGTTTTCAAAGGCTGCAGGTTCTTAGCCCTGTTCCTTGTTACAGTTGAGTCACAGCCCTGAAAGTTCAGTGGTAGTTAAAGGCACTGAGAAGGGCTTCCTCTAGACATCAAAGACCAAGTCTTTGTTATTAAAAAGTTAATCTGGATTGCCCCACCCCCTGGCATCCTTAGAATTCCTAGAAAGGAAGGCAGGGACCTGGGCAGAAGGGTGCAAGTCTACTGCTGTTTGTAAGTGGTAACAGAAAGCTTTCTCTTTTTGGTACCCTACCCCAAGTTACACTGTCACTTCTTTTTCCTAGTTTTATTTTTGTCGGTTTGTATTCTCAACATAGACCCTTTTCCTTCCTAACCTTGGCTGTCCTGAACCTTACTGTCCTTGAACTCAGTGATTTGCCTGTCTTGCTGGGATGAAACTGTGAGCTACCATCCAGAAGGAAGCACCCTGCTGAGGTTAGATTGGGGTCTCTTCCATTTTCCTCTATGAACATGCATATGGCAGGCCTGTTCTTTCTTTTTTACTTTTCTTTTTCTTTTTAAAGATTTATATATTTATTATATTTAAGTATGCTGTAGCTATCTTCAGACAGTCCAGAAGAGGGTGTCAGATTCTGAAGAATCTAAATCATTCTTATTGTCTGCATATGATGTATATAAACACAGCCTCACATATACTCAAAAAAAAAAAAAAAGAAAGAAAGATGTGGCTACAGAGAGGGCTCAACAATTAAGAGCATTGTCTCCTCTTCCAGAGAACCTGGGCTCAATTACCAGTATTATATATGGTGGCCCATCTCCAGTTCCAGGGGATCTAATACTCTGTTCTGGAGTCTGTGGGCACAGCATACACATGCAAAACATTCTTACAGAATCATTGAGAGAGGAGAGAGAGGGGTTGAGAGAGGAGAGAGAGGGGTTGAGAGAGAGGGGAGGTAATCATACCTCCTGACGAGTTTGAAGACCTGAGCTTCATCACTCACACAAATAAATAAATGCAAAATATTTTTAAAAAATAAACTCTGCCATTGCCCTTTAAAAATTCCTAGAAAACAAGTTTTATAAGCAACAGTTATATTTACTATATCTAAAGTACAGTCATGAGCATATTCTCTAAATAGAAAAAGGCCTGTTAGTCTTAGAAATGGAAAAGACAAACCAAGGAAGGTTTGCAATTACATAATGAGGCAGCTCAGCCCAGCTCTTAGGTTGGAAATAAGACTGGAGAATAGGATACACCTGAAGACAGCCAGCCATTGCTTTTTGTTTTGGAGGCTGAAAGGATAAACCTGAAGACAGCCAATGCTGTGTGATGGTGATCTGGTATTTTTTTTTTTAATTTTTAAAAAATTTAACACTTTTTATAAAACCTTTTTATAAAGGTTTTATAAAACCTTCTGGAGTGTCTGAAGACAGCTACAGTGTACTTATATCTAATAAATACATAAATAAATAAATTAATAAATAAATAAACATTTTTTAAAAAGGACAAGAAAGAAAGAAAAATCAGGCAGGCCTGCCATCCTTATCTCTGTCTGTCTGTCTGTCTGTCTGTCTGTCTGATCCTCTGGAACTGGATATGGGCCACCATATATTTGCTGGTAGTTTTTCCCAGGTTCTCTGGAAGAGGAGACAATGCTGTGAATTGTTGAGCCCTTTCAGTGGCCCCAACCATCTTTAAATTTTTAGAGGTAAATGTGAGGCTGTATTTATGTACATCATATGCAGACCATAAGAGTGATTTAAATTCTCCAGTATCTGACATCCTCTTCTGGAGTGTCTGAAGACAGTTACAGTGTACTTATATCTAATAAATACATAAATAAAAAAATAAATAAATAAATAAACATTTTTTAAACAGGATAAGTAAGAAAGAAAGACCAGGCAGGCCTGCCATCCTTATCTCTGTCTGTCTGTCTGTCTGTCTGATCCCCTGGAACTGCAGATGGGCCACCATATAGTTGCTGGTAGTTGATCTTAGGTTCTCTGGAAGAGGAGACAACGCTGTTAATTGTTGAGCCCATTCAGTGGCCCCACCCATCTTTAAATTTTTAGAAGTATACTTGAGTCTGTGTTTATGTACATCATATGCAGACCATAAGAGGTATTTAGATTCTCCAGAATCTGACACCATCTTCTGGAGTGTCTGAAGACAGCTACAGTGTACTTATATCTAATAAATAAATAAATAAATAAATAAATTAATTAATTAATAAGTAAACATTTTTTCAAATGGATAAGAAAGAAAGAAAGACCAGGCAGGCCTGCCATCCTCATCTCTGTCTGTCTGTCTGTCTCTCTATATGATCCTTTGGAACTGAAGATAGGCCACCATATAGTTGCTGGTAGTTGATCCCAGGTTCTCTGGAAGAGGAGACAATGCTGTTAATTGTTGAGCCCTTTCAGTGGCCCCACCCATCTTTAAATTTTTAGAAGTATATCTGAGGCTGTGTTTATGTACATCATATGCAGACCATAAGATGGTTTTTGATTCTTCAGAATCTGACTCCCTCTTCTGGAGTGTCTGTAGATAGCTACAGTGTACTTATATATAATAAATACATAAATAAATAAACATTTTTTAAAAAGGACAAGAAAGAAAGAAAGACCAGGCAGGCCTGCAATCCTCATCTCTGTCTGTCTGTCTGTCTGCCTTTCTGATCCCCTGGAACTGTAGATGGGCCACCATATAGTTGCTGGTAATTGATCCCAGGTTCTCTGGAAGAGGAGACAATGCTGTTAATTGTTGAGCCCTTTCATTGCTCTCACCCATCTTTAAATTTTTAGATGTATATGTGAGGCTGTGTTTATGTACATCATATGCAGACCATAAGAGGGATTTAGATTCTCCAGAATCTGACACCCTCTTCTTGAGTGTCTGAAGACAGCTACATTGTACTTATATCTAATAAATAAATAAATAAATAAATAAATAAATAAACATTTTTTAAACAGGATAAGAATGAAAGTAAGACCAGGCAGTCCTGCCATCCTTATCTCTGTCTGTCTGTCTGTCTGTCTGACAGCCTGTCTGATCCCCTGGAACTGCAGATGGGCCACCATATAGTTGCTGGTAGTTGATCCCAGGTTCTCTGGGAGTGGAGACAGTGATGGTAATTGTTGAGCCCTTTCAGTGGTCCCACCCATCTTTAAATTTTTAGAAGTATATGTGAGGCTGTGTTTATGTACATCATATGCAGACCTTAAGAGGGATTTAGATTCTCCAGAATCTGACACCCTCTTCTGGAGTGTCTGAAGACGGCTACAGTGTACTTATATCTAATAAATACAAAAATAAATAAATAAATAAATAAATAAATAAATAAATAAACATTTTTTATAAAGGATAAGAAATAAAGAAAGACCAGGCAGGCCTGCCATCCTTATCTCTGTCTGTCTGTCTGTCTGTCTGTCTTATCCCCTGGAACTTGAGATGGGCCACCATATAGTTGCTGGTAGTTGATCCCACGTTCTCTGGAAGAAGAGACAATGCTGTTAATTGTTGAGCCCTTTCAGTGGCCCCACCCATCTTTAAATTTTTAGAAGTATATGTGAGGCTGTGTTCATGTACATCATATGCAGACCATAAGAGGGATATAGATTCTCCAGAATCTGACACCCTCTTCTGGAGAGTCTGAAGACAGCTACAGTGTACTTATATCTGATAAATAAATGAATAAATAAACAAATAAACAAATAAACAAATAAATAAACATTTTTTATAAGGATAAGAAAGAAAGAAAAATCAGGCAGGCCTGCCATCCTTATCTCTGTCTGTCTGTCTTATCCCCTGGAACTTGAGATGGGCCACCATATAGTTGCTGGTAGTTGATCCCACGTTCTCTGGAAGAAGAGACAATGCTGTTAATTGTTGAGCCCTTTCAGTGGGCCCACCCATCTTTAAATTTTTAGAAGTATATGTGAGGCTGTGTTTATGTACATCATATGAAGACCATAAGAGGGATTTAGATTCTCCAGAAGATGAGACCCTCTTCTAGAGTGTCTGAAGACAGCTACAGTGTACTTATATCTAATAAATACATAAATAAAAATAAATAAATAAATAAATAAACATTTTTTCAACAGTATAATAAAGAAAGAAAGACCAGACACGCCTGCCATCCTTATCTCTGTCTGTCTGTCTGTCTGTCTGATCCCCTGGAACTGGAGATGGGCCACCATATAGTTGCTGGTAGTTCATCCCAGGTTCTCTGGAAGAGGAGACAATGCTGTTAATTGTTGAGCCCTTTCTTTAGTGACCCTACCCATCTTTAAATTTTTAGAAGTATATGTGAGGCTGTGTTTATGTACATCATATGCAGACCATAAGAGGGATTTAGATTCTCCAGAATCTGACACCCTCTTCTGGAGTGTCTGAAGACAAGTATTGTGTACTTATATCTAATAAATACATTAAAAATAAATAAATAAATAAATAAATAAAAATAAATAAATAAACATTTTTTTTTAAACGGAGAAGAAAGAAAGAAAGACCATGCAGGCCTGCCATCCTTATCACTTTCTGTCTGTCTGTCTGTCTGTCTGATCCCCTGTAACTGGAGATAGGACACCATATAGTTGCTGGTAGTTGATCCCAGGTTCTCTGGAAAAGGAGACAATGCTGTTAATTGTTGAGCCCTTTCAGTGGCCCCACCCATCTTTAAATTTTTAGAAGTATATGTGAGGCTATGTTTATGTACATCAAATGCAGACCATAAGAGGGATTTAGATTCTCCAGCATATGACACCCTCTTCTGGAGTGTCTGAAGACAGCTACAGTGTACTTATATCGAATAAATATATACATAAATAAATAAATAAACATTTTTAAATAAGGATAATAAAGAAAGAAAATCCAGGCAGGCCTTCCATCCTTATATCTGTCTGTCTGTCTGTCTGTCTGATTCCCTGAAACTGGAGATGGGCCACCATATAGTTGCTGGTAGTTGATCCAGGTTCTCTGGAAGAGGAGACAATGCTGTTAATTGTTGAGCCCTTTCAGTGGCCCCACACATCTTTAAATATTTAGAAATATATGTGAGGCTGTGTTATGTACATCATATGCAGACCATAAGAGGTATTTAGATTCTCCAGAAACTGATACCCTCTTCTGGAGTGTCTGAAGACAGCTACAGTGTACTTATTTCTAATAAATAAATAAATAAATTAATTAATTAATTAATAAATAAATAAACATTTTTTTAAAGTATAAGAAAGAAAGAAAAATCAGGCAGGCCTGCCATCCTTATCTCTGTCTGTCTGTCTGTCTGTCTGTCTGATCCCCTGGAACTGGAGATGGGCCACCACATAGTTGCTGGTAGTTTAATCCCAGGTTCTCTGGAAGAGGAGACAATGCTGTTAATTGTTGAGCCCTTTCAGTGGCCCCACACATCTTTAAATTTTTAGAAGTATATGTGAGGCTGTGTTTATGTACATTGTATGTAGACCATAAGAGGGATTTATATTCTCCAGAATCTGATACCCTCTTCTGGAGTGTCTGAAGACAGCTACAGTGTACTTATATCTAATAAATACATAAATAAATAAATAAACATGTTTTAAAATGGATAAGAAAGAAAGAAAAACCAGGCAGGCCTGCCATCCTTGTCTGTCTGTCTGTCTGTCTGTCTCTCTGATCCCCTGGATCTGGAGATGGGCCACCATATAGTTGCTGGTAGTTGATCCCAGGTTCTCTGGAAGAGGAGACAATGCTGTTAATTGTTGAGCCCTCACAGTGGCCCCACCCATCTTTAAATTTTTAGAAATAAATGTGAAGCTGTTTTTATGTACATCATATGCATATCATAAGAGGGACTTAGATTCTCCAGAATCTGACACCCTCTTCCTGAGTGTCTGAAGACAGCTACAGTGTACTTATATATAATAAATTCATAAATAAATAAATAAACCTTTTTAAACGGATAAGAAAGAAATAAAAACCAGAAGGCCTGCCATCCTTGTCTGTATGTCTGTCTGTCTGTCTGATCGCCTGTAACTGGAGATGGGCCACCATATAGTTGCTGGTAGTTGATCCCAGGTTCTCTGGAAGAGGAGACAATGCTGTTAATTTTTGAGCCCTTTCAGTGGCCCCACCCATCTTTAAATTTTTATAAGTATATGTGAGGCTGTGTTCATGTACATCATATGCAGACCATAAGAGGGATTTAGATTCTCCAGAATCTGACACCCTCTTCTGGAGTGTCTGAAGACAGCTACAGTGTACTTATATCGAATAAATAAATAAATAAATAAATAAATAAATAAATAAATAAACATTTTTTAAAAGGATAAGAAAGAATGAAAGACCAGGTAGGCCTGCCATCCTTAACTCTATCTGTCTGTATCTCTGTCTGTCTGTCTGATCCCCTGGAACTGGAGATGGGCCACCATATAGTTGCTGGTAGTTGATCCCAGGTTCTCTGGAAGAGGAGACAATGCTGTTAATTGTTGAGCCCTTTCAGTGGTCCTACCCATCTTTAAATTTTTAGAAGTATATGTGAGGCTGTGTTTATGTACATCATATGTAGACCATAAGAGGGATATAGATTCTCCAGAATCTGAAACCCTCTGCTGGAGTGTCTGAAGACAGCTACAGTGTACTTATATCTAATAAATACATAAATAAATAAATAAATAAATAAATAAATAAATAAATACATAAATAAATAAATAAATAAATAAATATACATTTTTTAAAAGGGATAAGAAAGAAAGAAAAACCAGGCAGGCTTCCATCCTTGTCTGTCTTTCTCTCTGTCTGTCTGTCTTGCCTAGCCCCTTGCGTTGCCTAGCCTAGCCCCTTGCCTTGCCTAGCCCAGCCCCTTGCCTAGCCTAGCCTAGCCCAGCCCTGCCTTGCCTAGCCCTGCCTATCCCTGTCTTTAACCAGGCTGGCCTCGAACTCAGAAACTGACTGCCTCTGCCTCCAGAGTGCTCTCATTAAGAGCTCGAGCCACCACTGACTGTTGGGTTTTCTAAGTCTTACATAGGTATGGTCTGTTTCTCAACTGTGAAACCCTAATTAACACATGTAGTCTGTCCTAGGTCAGCCATAGCTACAGACTGAGGCCTTTTCTAAAACAAAACAAAAGAAAACAAAAAAAATAGAAATAATAAAATAAATAAATTAAGAAACCACATGATATCTTTTCTTTCTTTCAATGATACTCAGAGTTTGAAGCAGTTCACCCATGAGACCTCAGCTCCGGACATTGAGGCTGTTTCCCTAACAAGTATTATGGCTGAACCTGAGGGGTTCTACTGCTGATTTGTGTCCCCCACTTTAAAAAAATAGTTGTTTTCAAAGGCTGCAGGTTCTTAGCTCTGTTCCTTGTTACAGTTGAGTCACAGCCCTGAAAGTTCAGTGGTAGTTAAAGGCACTGAGAAGGGCTTCCTCTAGACATCAAAGACCAAGTCTTTGTTATTAAAAAGTTAATCTGGATTGCCCCACCCCCTGGCATCCTTAGAATTCCTAGAAAGGAAGGCAGGGACCTGGGCAGAAGGGTGCAAGGCTACTGGTGTTTGTAAGTGGTAACAGAAAGCTTTCTCTTGTTGGTACCCTACCCCAAGTTACACTGTCACTTCTTTTTCCTAGTTGTTGTTTTGTAGGTTTGTATTCTCAACATAGACCCTTTTCCTTCCTAACCTTGGCTGTCCTGAACCTTACTGTCCTTGAACTCAGTGATTTGCCTGTCTTGCTGGGATGAAACTGTGAGCTACCATCCAGAAGGAAGCACCCTGCTGAGGTTAGATTGGGGTCTCTTCCATTTTCCTCTATAAACATGCATATGGCAGGCCTGTTCTTTCTTTTTTACTTTTCCTTTTCTTTTTAAAGATTTATTTATTTATTATATTTATGTATGCTGTAGCTATCTTCAGACAGTCCAGAAGAGGGTGTCAGATTCTGAAGAATCTAAATCATTCTTATTGTCTGCATATGATGTATATAAACACAGCCTCACATATACTCAAAAAAAAAAAAAAGAAAGAAAGATGTGGCTACAGAGAGGGCTCAACAATTAAGAGCATTGTCTCCTCTTCCAGAGAACCTGGGCTCAATTACCAGTATTATATATGGTGGCCCATCTCCAGTTCCAGGGGATCTAATAATCTGTTCTGGAGTCTGTGGGCACAGCATACACATGCAAAACATTCTTACAGAATCATTGAGAGAGGAGAGAGAGGGGTTGAGAGAGAGGGGAGGTAATCATACCTCCTGACGAGTTTGAAGACCTGAGCTTCATCACTCACACAAATAAATAAATGCAAAATATTTTTAAAAAATAAACTCTGCCATTGCCCTTTAAAAATTCCTAGAAAACAAGTTTTATAAGCAACAGTTATATTTACTATATCTAAAGTACAGTCATGAGCATATTCTCTAAATAGAAAAAAGCCTGTTAGTCTTAGAAATGGAAAAGACAAACCAAGGAAGGTTTGCAATTACATAATGAGGCAGCTCAGCCCAGCTCTTAGGTTGGAAATAAGACTGGAGAATAGGATACACCTGAAGACAGCCAGCCATTGCTTTTTGTTTTGGAGGCTGAAAGGATACAACTGAAGACAGCCAATGCTGTGTGATGGTGATCTGGTATTTTTTTTTTAATTTTTAAAAACTTTAACCCTTTTTATAAAACCTCTTTCTTTCTTTCTTTCTTTCTTTCTTTCTTTCTTTCTTTCTTTCTTTCTTTCTTTCTTTCCCCTAGCCTACCCTATAGCCTACCCTATAGCCTACCCTATAGCCTACCCTAGCCTACCCTATAGCCTACCCTAGCCTACCCTAGCCCTGCCTAACCCTGTCTTTCACCAGGGTGGCCTCGAACTCAGAAACTTACTGCCTCTACCTACAGAGTGCTCTCATTAAGAGCTTGAGCCACCACTGAAGGTCGGGTTTTCTAAACCTTACCTTGCTCTTGGTGTCTGTTCTCAGCTGTGAAACCCTAATTAACACAAGTAGGCAGTCCTGGGTCAGCCAGAGCTACAGACTGAGGCCTTCTCTAAAAACAAATAAAACAAAACAAAACAACAAATAGAAATATTAAAATACATAAATTAAACAACCACAGCATAGCTTTTCTCTCTCTAGGTGGTACTCAGAAATTCCAGCAGTTGGCCTGTGACACCTCAGCTCAGTATATGTGAGGCTGTGTTTATGTACATCATACACAGACCATAAGAGGGATTTAGATTCTCTAGAATCTAACACACTCTTCTGGAGTGTCTGTAGACAGCTACAGTGTACTTATATATAATAAATACATAAATAAATAAACATTTTTTAAAGGATAAGAAAGAAAGAAAGACCAGGCAGGCCTGCCATCCTTATCTCTGTCTGTCTGTCTGTCTGTCTGATCCCCTGGAACTGCAGATGGGCCACCATATAGTTGCTGGTAGTTGATCCCAGGTTCTATGGAAGAGGAGACAATGATGTTAATTGTTGAGCCCTTTCAGTGGTCCTACCCATCTTTAAATTTTTAGAAGTATATGTGAGGCTGTGTTTATGTACATCATATGCAGACCATAAGAGGGATTTAGATTCTCCAGAATCTGACACCCTCTTCTGGAGTGTCTGAAGACAGCTACTGTGTACTTATATCTAATAAATACATAAATAAATAATTAAATAAACATTTTTTACAAAGGATAAGAAAGAAAGAAAGACCAGGCAGGCCTGCCATCCTTATCTCTGTCTGTCTGTCTGTCTGTCTGTCTGATCCCTGAGAACTGGAGATGGGCCACTATATAGTGGATGGTAGTTGATCCCAGGTACTCTGGAAGAGGAGACAATGCTGTTACTTGAAGAGCTTTTTCAGTGGCCCCACCCTTCTTTAAATTTTTGAAGTATATGTGAGGCTGTGTTTATGTACATCATATGCAGACCATAAGAGGGATTTAGATTCTGCAGAATGTGACACCCTCTACTGGAGTGTCAGAAGACAGCTACAGTGTACTTATATCTAGTAAATACATAAATGAATAAATAAATAAATAAATAAATAAATAAGTAAATAAACATTTTTTTAAAGGATAAAAAAGAAAGAAAGACCAGGCAGGCCTGCCATCCTTATCTCTGTCTGTCTGTCTGTCTGTCTGATCCCCTGGAACTGGAGATGGTACATCATATACTTGCTGGTAGTTGATACCAGGTTCTCTGGAAGAGGAGACAATGCTGTTATTTGTTGAGCCCATTAAGTGGCCCCACCCATCTTTAAATTTTTAGAGGTGTATGTGAGTCTCTGTTTATGTACATCATATGCAGACCATAAGAGGGATTTAGATTCTCCAGAATCTGACACCCTCTTCTGGAGTGTCTGAAGACAGCTACAGTGTACTTATATCGAATAAATATAAATAAATAAATAAATAAATAAATAAATAAATAAATAAACATTTTTTAAAAAGGATAAGAAAGAAAGAAAATTCAGGCAGGCCTACCATCCTTATCTCTGTCTGTCTGTCTCTCTGTCTGTCTGATCCCCTGGAACTGGAGATGGGCCACCATATAGGTGCTGGTAGTTGATCCCAGGTTCTCTGGAAGAGAAGACAATGCTGTTAATTGTTGAGCCCTTTCAGTGGCCCCACCCATCTTTAAATTTTTAGAAGTGTATGTGAGTCTCTGTTTATGTACATCATATGCAGACCATAAGAGGGATTTAGATTCTCCAGTATCTGACACCCTCTTCTGGAGTGTCTGCAGACAGCTACAGTGTACTTATATCTAATAAATACATAAATAAATAAATAAATAAATAAATAAATAAATAAATAAATAAATAAATAAACATTTTTTAAAAAGGATAAGAAAGAAAGAAAGACTAGGCAGGCCTGCCATCCTTATCTCTGTCTGTCTGTCTGTCTGTCTGATCCTCTGATACTGGATATGGGCCACCATATAGTTGCTGGTAGTTGATCCCAGGTTCTCTGGAAGAGGAGACAATGCTGTTAATTGTGGAGACATTTCAGTGGTCCCACCCATTTTTAAATATTTAGAAGTGTATGTGAGGCTGTGTTTATGTACATCATATGCAAACCATAAAAGGGATTTAGATTCTCCAGAATCTGACACCCTCTTCTGGAGTGTCTGAAGACAGCTAAAGTGTACTGATGTCTAATAAATAAATAGATAAATAAATAAATACATAAATAAACATTTTTTAAAAGGATAAGAAAGAAAGAAAGACCAGGCAGGCCTACCATCCATATCTCTGTCTGTCTGTCTGTCTGTCTATCTGATCCCCGGGAACTGGAGATGGGCCACCATATAGTTGCTGGTAGTTGATCCAAGGTTCTCTGGAAGAGGAGACAATGCTGTTAATTGTTGAGCCCTTTCAGTGGCCCCACACTTCTTTAAATTTTTAGAAGTATACTTTAGGCTGTGTTTATGTACATCTTATGCACATTATAAGATGATTTAGATTCTCCAGAATCTGACACCCTCTACTGGAGTGTCAGAAGACAGCTACAGTGTATTTATATCTAATAAATACATAAATAAATAAATAAATAAATAAATAAATAAATAAATAAAATAATAAATAAATAAACATTTTTTAAAAAGGATAAGAAAGAAAGAAAGACCAGGCAGGCCTTCCATCCATATCTCTGTTTTTCTGTCTGTCTGTCTATCTGATCCCCTGGAACTGTAGATGGGCCACCATATAGTTGCTGGTAGTTGATCCCAGGTTCTCTGGAGGAGGAGACAATGCTGTTAATGTTGAGCCCTTTCTTTTTTTTTTTTTTTTTTTTTTTTTTTGGTTTTTGGAGACAGGGTTTCTCTGTGTAGCCCTGGCTGTCCTGGAACTCACTTTGTAGACCAGGCTGGCTTCGAACTCAGAAATCTGCCTGCCTCTGCCTCCCGAGTGCTGGGATTAAAGGCGTGCGCCAACACGCCCAGCTTGTTGAGCCCTATCAGTCGCCCTACCCATGTTTAAATTTTTAGAAGTATATGTGAGGCTGTGTTTATGTACATCATATGCAGACCAGAAGAGGGATTTAGAGTCATCAGAATCTGACACCCTCTACTGGAGTGTCTGAAGACAGCTACTGTGTACTTATATCTAATAAATAAATAAATAAATAAATAAATAAATAAATAAATAAATAAACATTATTTAAACAGGATAAGAAAGAAAGAAAGACCAGGCAGGCCTTCCATCCATATCTCTGTCTGTCTGTCTGTCTGTCTATCTGATCCCCGGGAACTGGAGATGGGCCACCATATAGTTGCTGGTAGTTGATCCCAGGTTCTCTGGAAGAGGAGACAATGCTGTTAATTGTTGAGCCCTTTCAGTCGCCCCACCCATCCTTAAATTTTTAGAAGTGTATGTGAGGCTGTGTTTATGTACATCATATGCAGACCTTAAGAGGGATTTAGATTGTCCAGAATCTGACACCCTCTTCTGGAGTGTCTGAAGACAGCTACAGTGTATTTATATCTAATAAATAAATAAATAAATAAATAAATAAATAAATATATAAATAAACATTTTTTAAAATGGATAAGAAATAAAGAAAGACCAGGCAGGAGAGCCATCCTTATCTCTGTCTGTCTATCTGTCTGTCTGATCCCCTGGAACTGGAGATGGTCCATCATATACTTGCTGGTAGTTGACACCAGGTTCTCTGGAAGAGGAGACAATGCTGTTATTTGTTGAGCCCTTTAAGTGGCCCCACCCATCTTTAAATTTTTAGAAGTGTATGTGAGTCTCTCTTTATGTACATCATATGCATACCATAAGAGGGATTTAGATTCTCCAGAATCTGACACCCTCTTCTGGAGTGTCTGAAGACAGCTACAGTGTATTTATATCTAATAAATAAATAAATAAATAAATAAATAAATAAATAAACATTTTTAAAAATGGAATAGAAAGAAAGACCAGGCAGGCCTGCCATCCATATCTCTGTCTGTCTGTCTGTCTGTCTATCTGATCCCCATAACTGGAGATGGGCCACCATATAGTTGCTGGTAGTTGATCCCAGGTTTTCTGGAAGAGGAGACAATGCTGTTAATTGTTGAGCCCTTTCAGTGGCCCTACCCATCTTTAAATTTTTAGAAGTGTATATGAGGCCGTGTTTATGTACATCATATGCAGACCAGAAGAGGGATTTAGATTCATCAGAATCTGACACCCTCTTCTGGAGTGTCTGAAGACAGCTACAGTGTACTTATATCTAATAAATAAATAAATGAATAAATAAATAAATAAATAAATAAATAAATAAATAAATAAATAAATAAACATTATTTAAACAGGATAAGAAAGAAAGAAAGACCAGGCAGGCCTTCCATCCATATCTCTGTCTGTCTGTCTGTCTGTCTGTCTATCTGATCCCCGGGAACTGGAGATGGGCCACCATATTGTTGCTGGTAGTTGATCCCAGGTTCTCTGGAAGAGGAGACAATGCTGTTAATTGTTGAGCCCTTTCAGTCGCCCCACCCATCCTTAAATTTTTAGAAGTGTATGTGAGGCTGTGTTTATGTACATCATATGCAGACCATAAGAGGGATTTAAATTGTCCAGAATCTGACACCCTCTTCTGGAGTGTCTGAAGACAGCTACAGTATTTATATCTAATAAATAAATAAATAAATAAATAAATAAATAAATAAATAAATAAACATTTTTTAAAATGGATAAGAAATAAAGAAAGACAAGGCAGGAGTGCCATCCTTATCTCTGTCTGTCTGATCCCCTGGATCTGGAGATGGTCCATGATATACTTGCTGGTAGTTGATACCAGGTTCTCTGGAAGAGGAGACAATGCTGTTATTTGTTGAGCCCATTAAGTGGCCCCACCCATCTTTAAATTTTTAGAGGTGTATGTGAGTCTCTGTTTATGTACATCATATGCAGACCATAAGAGGGATTTAGATTCTCCAGAATCTGACACCCTCTTCTGGAGTGTCTGAAGACAGCTACAGTGTACTTATATCTAATAAATAAAAATAAATAAATAAATAAATAAATAAATAAATAAATAAATAAATAAACATTTTTAAAAAAGGATAAGAAAGAAAGAAAAATCAGGCAGGCCTGCCATCCTTATCTCTGTCTGTCTGCCTGTCTGTCTGTCTGATCCTCTGATACTGGATATGGGCCACCATATAGTTGCTGGTAGTTGATCCCAGGTTCTCTGGAAGAGGAGACAATGCTGTTAATTGTTGAGACCTTTCAGTGGTCCCACCCATCTTTAAATATTTAGAAGTGTATGTGAGGCTGTGTTTATGTACATGATATGCAAACCATAAGAGGGATTTAGATTCTCCAGAAACTGACACCCTCTTCTGGAGTGTCTGAAGACAACTACAGTGTACTTATATCTAATAAATAAATAGATAAATAAATAAATAAATAAATAAACATTTTTTAAAAAGGATAAAAAAGAAAGAAAGACCAGGCAGGCCTACCATCCATATCTCTGTCTGTCTGTCTGTCTGTCTATCTATCTGATCCCCGGGAACTCAAGATGGCCCACCATATAGTTGCTGGTAGTTGATCCAAGGTTCTCTGGAAGAGGAGACAATGCTGGTAATTGTTGAGCCCTTTCAGTGGCCCCACACTTCTTTAAATTTTTAGAAGTATACCTGAGGCTGTGTTTATGTACATCATATGCAGATTATAAGAGGATTTAGATTCTCCAGAATCTGACACCCTCTACTGGAGTGTCTGAAGACAGCTACAGTGTACTTATATCTAATTAATACATAAATAAATAAATAAACATTTTTTAAAAAGGATAAGAAAGAAAGAAAGACCAGGCAGGCCTCCATCCTTATCTCTGTCTGTCTGTCTGTCTGTTTGATACCCTGGAACTAGAGATGGGCCACCATATAGTTGCTGGTAGTTCATCCCAGGCTCTCTAGACCAGGAGACAATGCTGTTAATTGTTGAGCATTTTCAGTGGCCCCACCCATCTTTAAATTTTTAGAAGTATATGTGAGGCTGTGTTTATGTACATCATATGCAGACCATAAGAGGGATTTAGATTTTCCTGAATTTGACACCCTCTTCTGGAGTGTCTGAAGACAGCTACTGTGTACTTATATATAATAAATACATAAATATATAAATAAATAAATAAATAAATAAATAAATAAATAAATAAACATTTTTTTAAACAGGATAAGTAAGAAAGAAAGACCAGGCAGGCCTGCCATCCTTATCTCTGTCTGTCTGTCTGTCTGTCTGATCCCCTGGAACTGCAGATGGGCCACCATATAGTTGCTGGTAGTTGATCCCAGGTTCTCTGGAAGAGGAGACAATGATATTAATTGTTGAGCCCTTTCAGTGGTCCCACCCATCTTTAAATTTTTAGAAGTATATGTGAGGCTGTGTTTAGGTACATCATGTGCAGACCATAAGAGGGATTTAGATTCTCCAGAATCTGAAACCCTCTTCTGGAGTGTCTGAAGACAGCTACTGTGTACTTATATCTAATAAATACATAAATAAATAATTAAATAAACATTTTTTAAAAGGATAAGAAAGAAAGAAAGAAAAGGCAGGCCTGCCATCCTTAGCTCTGTCTGTCTGTCTGTCTGTCTGATCCCTGAGAACTGGAGATGGGACACCATATAGTTGCTGGTAGTTGATCCCAGGTTCTCTGGAAGAGGAGACAATGCTGTTAATTGTTGAGCTTTTTCAGTGGCCCCACCCTTCTTTAAATTTTTGAAGTATATGTGAGGCTGTGTTCATGTACATCATATGCAGATTATAAGAGGATTTAGATTCTCCAGAATCTGACACCCTCTACTGGAGTGTCTGAAGACAGCTACAGTGTACTTATATCTAATAAATAAATAAAAAAATAAATAAATAAATAAATAAACATTTTTTAAAAGGATAAGAAAGAAAGAAAAACCAGGCAGGCCTGCCATTCTTATCTCTCTCTGTCTGACATCTGTCTGATCCCCTGGAACTCGAGATGGGCCACCATATAGTTGCTGGTGGTTCATCCCAGGTTCTCTGGAAGAGGAGACAATGCTGTTAATTGTTGAGCCCTTTCAGTGGCCCCACCCATCTTTAAATTTTTAGAAGTATATGTGAGGCTGTGTTTATGTACATCATATGCAGACCATAAGAGGGATATAGATTCTCCAGAATCTGACACCTTCTTCGGGAGTGTTTGAAGACAGCTACAGTGTACTTATATCTAATAAATACATACGTAAATTAATAAACAATTTTTAAAAAGGATAAGAAAGAAAGAAAGACCAGGCAGGCCTGCCATCCTTATCTCTGTCTGTCTGTATGTCTGTCTGTCTGTCTGTCTATCTGATCCCCTGGAACTGGAGATGGGTCACCATATAGTTGCTGGTAGTTGATCCCAGATTCTCTGGAAGAAGAGACAATGCTGTTAATTGTTGAGCCCTCTCAGTTGCCCCGCCCATCTTTAAATTTTTAGAAGTATATGTGAGGCTGTGTTTATGTACATTGTATGTAGACCATAAGAGGGATTTATATTCTCCAGAATCTGATACCCTCTTCTGGAGTGTCTGAAGACAGCTACAGTGTACTTATATCTAATAAATACATAAATAAATAAATAAACATGTTTTAAAAAGGATAAGAAAGAAAGAAAAACCAGGCAGGCCTGCCATCCTTGTCTGTCTGTCTGTCTGTCTGTCTCTCTGATCCCCTGGATCTGGAGATGGGCCACCATATAGTTGCTGGTAGTTGATCCCAGGTTCTCTGGAAGAGGAGACAATGCTGTTAATTGTTGAGCCCTCACAGTGGCCCCACCCATCTTTAAATTTTTAGAAATAAATGTGAAGCTGTTTTTATGTACATCATATGCATATCATAAGAGGGACTTAGATTCTCCAGAATCTGACACCCTCTTCCTGAGTGTCTGAAGATAGCTACAGTGTACTTATATATAATAAATTCATAAATAAATAAATAAACCTTTTTAAACGGATAAGAAAGAAATAAAAAGCAGGAAGGCCTGCCATCCTTGTCTGTATGTCTGTCTGTCTGTCTGATCGCCTGGAACTGGAGATGGGCCACCATATAGTTGCTGGTAGTTGATCCCAGGTTCTCTGGAAGAGGAGACAATGCTGTTAATTTTTGAGCCCTTTCAGTGGACCCACCCATCTTTAAATTTTTATAAGTATATGTGAGGCTGTGTTCATGTACATCATATGCAGACCATAAGAGGGATTTAGATTCTCCAGAATCTGACACCCTCTTTTGGAGTGTCTGAAGACAGCTACAGTGTACTTATATCGAATAAATAAATAAATAAATAAATAAATAAATAAATAAATAAATAAATAAATAAATAAACATTTTTTAAAAGGATAAGAAAGAATGAAAGACCAGGTAGGCTTGCCATCCTTAACTCTATCTGTATCTCTGTCTGTCTGTCTGATCCTCTGGAACTGGAGATGGGCCACCATATAGTTGCTGGTAGTTGATCCCAGGTTCTCTGGAAGAGGAGACAATGCTGTTAATTGTTGAGCCCTTTCAGTGGTCCTACTCATCTTTAAATTTTTAGAAGTATATGTGAGTCTGTGTTTATGTACATCATATGCAGACCATAAGAGGGATATAGATTCTCCAGAATCTGAAACCCTCTTCTGGAGTGTCTGAAGACAGCTACAGTGTACTTATATCTAATAAATACATAAATAAATAAATAAATAAATAAATAAATAAATAAATAAATATACATTTTTTAAAAGGGATAAGAAAGAAAGAAAAACCAGGCAGGCTTCCATCCTTGTCTGTCTTTCTCTCTGTCTGTCTGTCTTGCCTAGCCCCTTGCGTTGCCTAGCCTAGCCCCTTGCCTTGCCTAGCCCAGCCCCTTGCCTAGCCTAGCCTAGCCCAGCCCTGCCTTGCCTAGCCCTGCCTATCCCTGTCTTTAACCAGGCTGGCCTCGAACTCAGAAACTGACTGCCTCTGCCTCCAGAGTGCTCTCATTAAGAGCTCGAGCCACCACTGACTGTTGGGTTTTCTAAGTCTTACATAGGTATGGTCTGTTTCTCAACTGTGAAACCCTAATTAACACATGTAGTCTGTCCTAGGTCAGCCATAGCTACAGACTGAGGCCTTTTCTAAAACAAAACAAAGAAAACAAAAAAATAGAAATAATAAAATAAATAAATTAAGAAACCACATGATATCTTTTCTTTCTTTCAATGATACTCAGAGTTTGAAGCAGTTCACCCATGAGACCTCAGCTCCGGACATTGAGGCTGTTTCCCTAACAAGTATTATGGCTGAACCTGAGGGGTTCTACTGCTGATTTGTGTCCCCCACTTTAAAAAAATAGTTGTTTTCAAAGGCTGCAGGTTCTTAGCTCTGTTCCTTGTTACAGTTGAGTCACAGCCCTGTAAGTTCAGTGGTAGTTAAAGGCACTGAGAAGGGCTTCCTATAGACATCAAAGACCAAGTCTTTGTTATTAAAAAGTTAATCTGGATTCCCCCACACCCTGGCATCCTTAGAATTCCTAGAAAGGAAGGCAGGGACCTGGGCAGAAGGGTGCAAGGCTACTGGTGTTTGTAAGTGGTAACAGAAAGCTTTCTCTTGTTGGTACCCTACCCCAAGTTACACTGTCACTTCTTTTTCCTAGTTGTTGTTTTGTAGGTTTGTATTCTCAACATAGACCCTTTTCCTTCCTAACCTTGGCTGTCCTGAACCTTACTGTCCTTGAACTCAGTGATTTGCCTGTCTTGCTGGGATGAAACTGTGAGCTACCATCCAGAAGGAAGCACCCTGCTGAGGTTAGATTGGGGTCTCTTCCATTTTCCTCTATGAACATGCATATGGCAGGCCTGTTCTTTCTTTTTTACTTTTCCTTTTCTTTTTAAAGATTTATTTATTTATTATATTTAAGTATGCTGTAGCTATCTTCAGACAGTCCAGAAGAGGGTGTCAGATTCTGAAGAATCTAAATCATTCTTATTGTCTGCATATGATGTATATAAACACAGCCTCACATATACTCAAAAAAAAAAAAAAAAAGAAAGAAAGATGTGGCTACAGAGAGGGCTCAACAATTAAGAGCATTGTCTCCTCTTCCAGAGAACCTGGGCTCAATTACCAGTATTATATATGGTGGCCCATCTCCAGTTCCAGGGGATCTAATACTCTGTTCTGGAGTCTGTGGGCACAGCATACACATGCAAAACATTCTTACAGAATCATTGAGAGAGGAGAGAGAGGGGTTGAGAGAGAGGGGAGGTAATCATACCTCCTGACGAGTTTGAAGACCTGAGCTTCATCACTCACACAAATAAATAAATGCAAAATATTTTTAAAAAATAAACTCTGCCATTGCCCTTTAAAAATTCCTAGAAAACAAGTTTTATAAGCAACAGTTATATTTACTATATCTAAAGTACAGTCATGAGCATATTCTCTAAATAGAAAAAGGCCTGTTAGTCTTAGAAATGGAAAAGACAAACCAAGGAAGGTTTGCAATTACATAATGAGGCAGCTCAGCCCAGCTCTTAGGTTGGAAATAAGACTGGAGAATAGGATACACCTGAAGACAGCCAGCCATTGCTTTTTGTTTTGGAGGCTGAAAGGATACACCTGAAGACAGCCAATGCTGTGTGATGGTGATCTGGTATTTTTTTTTTAATTTTTAAAAACTTTAACACTTTTTATAAAACCTTTTTCTTTCTTTCTCTCTTTCTTTCTTTCTCTCTTTCTTTCTTTCTTTCTTTCTTTCTTTCTCTCTTTCTTTCTTTCTTTCTTCTTACCCTGGCCTAGCCTACCCTAGCCTACCCTAGCCTACCCTAGCCTACCCTACCCTAGCCTACCCTAGCCTACCCTACCCTAGCCTACCCTAGCCTACCCTACCCTAGCCTACCCTAGCCTACCCTAGCCTACCCTAGCCTACCCTAGCCTACCCTAGCCTACCCTAGCCTACCCTAGCCTACCCTAGCCTACCCTAGCCTACCCTAGCCCTGCCTAACCATGTCTTTCACCAGGGTGGCCTCGAACTCAGAAACTTACTGCCTCTGCCTACAGAGTGCTCTCATTAAGAGCTTGAGCCACCACTGAAGGTCGGGTTTTCTAAACCTTACCTTGCTCTTGGTGTCTGTTCTCAGCTGTGAAACCCTAATTAACACAGGTAGGCAGTCCTGGGTCAGCCAGAGCTACAGACTGAGGCCTTCTCTAAAAACAAACAAAACAAAACAAAACAACAAATAGAAATAATAAAATACATAAATTAAACAACCACAGCATAGCTTTTCTCTCTCTAGGTGGTACTCAGAAATTCCAGCAGTTGGCCTGTGACACCTCAGCTCAGTATATGTGAGGCTGAGTTTATGTACATCATACACAGACCATAAGAGGGATTTAGATTCTCTAGAATCTAACACACTCTTCTGGAGTGTCTGTAGACAGCTACAGTGTACTTATATATAATAAATACATAAATAAATAAACATTTTTTAAAGGATAAGGAAGAAAGACCAGGCAGGCCTGCCATCCTTATCTCTGTCTGTCTGTCTGTCTGTCTGATCCCCTGGAACTGCAGATAGGCCACCATATAGTTGCTGGTAGTTGATCCCAGGTTCTCTGGAAGAGGAGACAATGCTGTTAATTGTTGAGCCCTTTCAGTGGTCCTACCCATCTTTAAATTTTTAGAAGTATATGTGAGGCTGTGTTTATGTACATCATATGCAGACCATAAAAGGGATTTAGATTCTCCAGAATCTGACACCCTCTTCTGGAGTATCTGAAGACAGCTACAGTGTACTGATATCTAGTAAATACATAAATGAATAAATAAATAAATAAATAAATAAATAAGTAAATAAACATTTTTTTAAAGGATAAAAAAGAAAGAAAGACCAGGCAGGCCTGCCATCCTTATCTCTGTCTGTCTGTCTGTCTGTCTGATCCCCTGGAACTGGAGATGGGCCACCATATAGGTGCTGGTAGTTGATCCCAGGTTCTCTGGAAGAGGACCCAATGCTGTTAATTGTTGAGCCTTTTCAGTGGCCCCACCCATCTTTAAATTTTTAGAAGTATATGTGAGTCTGTGTTTATGTACATCATATGCAGACCATAAGAGGGATTTAGATTCTCCAGAATCCTACACCCACTTCTGGAGTGTCTGAAGACAGCTACAGTATACTTATATGTATTAAATACCTGAATAATTAAATAAATAAACATTTTTTTAAAAGGATAAGAAAAAAAAGACCAGGCAGGCCTGCCATCCTTATCTCTGTCTGTCTGTCTGTGTGTCTGTCTGATCTCCTGTAACTGGAGATCGGCCACCATATAGTTAGTGGTAGTTGAACCCAGGTTCTCTGGAAGAAGAGACAATGCTGTTAATTGTTGAGCCCTTTCAGTGGCCCCACTCATCTTTAAATTTTTAGAAGAGTATGTGAGGCTGTGTTTATGTACATGATATGCAGATCATAAGAGAGATTTAGATTCTCCAGAATCTGACACCCTCTTCTGAAGTGACTGAAGACAGCTAATGTGTACTTATATCGAATAAATACATAAATAAATAAATAAATACATAAATAAATAAATAAATAAACATTTTTTAAAAAGATAAGAAAGAAAGAAAGACCAGGCAGGCCTGCCATCCTTATCTCTGTCTGTCTGTCTGTCTGTCTGTCTGTCTGATCCTCTGATACTGGATATGGGCCACCATATAGTTGCTGGTAGTTGATCCCAGGTTCTCTGGAAGAGGAGACAATGCTGTTAATTGTTGAGACATTTCAGTGGTCTCACTCATCTTTAAATATTTAGAAGTGTATGTGAGGCTGTGTTTATGTACATCATATGCAGACCATAAAAGGGATTTAGATTCTCCAGAATCTGACACCCTCTTCTGGAGTATCTGAAGACAGCTATAGTGTACTGATATCTAATAAATAAATAGATAAATAAATAAATAAATAAATAAACATTTTTTTAAAAGGATAAGAAATAAAGAAAGACCAGGCAGGCCTACCATCCATATCTCTGTCTGTCTGTCTTTCTATCTGATCTCCGGGAACTGGAGATGGGCCACCATATAGTTGCTGGTAGTTGATCCAAGGTTCTCTGGAAGAGGAGACCATTCTGTTAATTGTTGAGCCCTTTCAGTGGCCCCACACTTCTTTAAATTTTTAGAAGTATACTTGAGGCTGTGTTTATGTACATCATATGCACATTATAAGAGGATTTAGATTCTCCAGAATCTGACTCCCTCTACTGGAGTGTCTGAAGACAGCTACAGTGTATTTATATCTAATAAATAAATAAATAAATAAATAAATAAACATTATTTAAACAGGATAAGAAATAAAGAAAGACCTGGCAGGCCTGCCATCCATATCTCTGTCTGTCTGTCTGTCTGTCTATCTGATCCCCTGGAACTGGAGATGGGCCACCATATAGTTGCTGGTAGTTGATCCCAGGTTCTCTGGAAGAGGAGACAATGCTGTTAATGTTGAGCCCTTTCTTTCTTTCTTTTTTTTTTTTTTTTTTTTTTTTTTTTTGGTTTTTTCGAAACAGGGTTTCTCTGTGTAGCCCTGGCTGTCATGGAACTCACTTTGTAGACCAGGCTAGCCGGGAACTCAGAAATCCGCCTGCCTCTGCCTCCGGAGTGCTGGGATTAAAGGCGTGCGCCACCACGCCCGGCTTGTTGAGCCCTTTCAATGGCCCTACCCATGTTTAAATTTTTAGAAGTGTATGTGAGGCTGTGTTTATGTACATCATATGCAGACCAGAAGAGGGATTTAGATTCATCAGAATCTGACACCCTCTACTGGAGTGTCTGAAGACAGCTACTGTGTACTTATATCTAATAAATAAATAAATAAATAAATAAATAAATAAACATTATTTAAACAGGATAAGAAAGAAAGAAAGACCAGGCAGGCCTTCCATCCATATCTCTGTCTGTCTGTCTGTCTGTCTGTCTGTCTATCTGATCCCCGGGAACTGGAGATGGGCCACCATATAGTTGCTGGTAGTTGATCCCAGGTTCTCTGGAAGAGGAGACAATGCTGTTAATTGTTGAGCCCTTTCAGTCGCCCCACCCATCCTTAAATTTTTAGAAGTGTATGTGAGGCTGTGTTAATGTACATCATATGCAGACCTTAAGTGGGATTTAGATTGTCCAGAATCTGACACCCTCTTCTGGAGTGTCTGAAGACAGCTACAGTGTATTTATATCTAATAAATAAATAAATAAATAAACATTTTTTAAAATGGATAAGAAATAAAGAAAGACCAGGCAGGAGTGCCATCCTTATCTCTGTCTGTCTATCTGTCTGTCTGATACCCTGGAACTGGAGATGGTCCATCATATACTTGCTGGTAATTGATCCCAGGTTCTCTGGAAGAGGAGACAATGCTGTTATTTGTTGAGCCCTTTAAGTGGCCCCACCCATCTTTAAATTTTTAGAAGTGTATGTGAATCTCTGTTTATGTACATCATATGCATACCATAAGAGGGATTTAGATTCTCCAGAATCTGACACCCTCTTCTGGAGTGTCTGAAGACAGCTACAGTGTACTTATATCGAATAAATATATACATAAATAAATAAATAAACATTTTTTAAAAAGGATAAGAAAGAAAGAAAGACCAGGCAGGCCTGCCATCCTTATCTCTGTCTGTCTGTCTCTCTGTCTGTCTGATCCCCTGGAACTGGAGATGGGCCACCATATAGTTGCTGGTAGTTGGTCCCAGGTTCTCTGGAAGAGGAGACAATGCTGTTAATTGTTGAGCCCTTTCAGTGGCCCCACCAATCTTTATATTTTTAGAAGTATATGTGAGTCTCTGTTTATGTACATCATATGCAGACCATTAGAGGGGTTTAGATTCTCCAGATTCTGACACCCTCTACTGGAGTATCTGAAGACAGCTACAGTGTACTTATATCGAATAAATACATAAAAAAATAAATAAATGAATAAATAAATAAATAAATAAATAAGTAAATAAATAAATAAACATTTTTTAAAAAGGATAAGAACGAAAGAAAGACCTGGCAGGCCTGCCATCCTTATCTCTGTCTGTCTGTCTGTCTGTCTGTCTGATCCTCTGATACTGGATATGGGCCACCATATAGTTGCTGGTAGTTGATCCCAGGTTCTCTGGAAGGGGAGACAATGCTGTTAATTGTTGAGACCTTTCAGTGGTCCCACCCATCTTTAAATATTTAGAAGTGTATGTGAGGCTGTGTTTATGTACATCATATGCAGACCACAAGAGGGTTTTAGATTCTCCAGAATCTGACACCCTCTACTGGAGTGTCTGAACAGCTACAGTGTACTTATATCTAATAAATACATAAATAAATAAATAAATAAATAAATAAATAAACATTTTTTAAAAAGGATAAGCAAGAAAGAAAGACCAGGCAGGCATGCCATCCATATCTCTGTCTGTCTGTCTGTCTGTCTATCTGATCCCCGGAAATGGAGATGGGCCACCATATAGTTGCTGGTAGTTGATCCCAGGTTCTCTGGAAGAGGAGAAAATGCTGTTACTGTTGAGCCCTTTCAGTGGCCCTACCCATCTTTAAATTTTTAGAAGTGTATATGAGGCTGTGTTTATGTACATCATATGCAGACCAGAAGAGGGATTTAGATTCATCAGAATCTGACACCCTCTTCTGGAGTGTCTGAAGACAGCTACAGTGTATTTATATCTCATAAATAAATAAATAAATAAATAAATAAACATTTTTTAAAATGGATAAGAAATAAAGAGAGACCAGGCAGGAGTGCCATCCTTATCTCTGTCTGTCTATCTGTCTGTCTGATCCCCTGGAACTGGAGATGGTCCATCTTATACTTGCTGGTAGTTGATCCCAGGTTCTCTGGAAGAGGAGACAATGCTGTTATTTGTTGAGCCCTTTAAGTGCCCCCCCCCATCTTTAAATTTTTAGAAGTATATGTGAGGCTTTGTTTATGTACATCATATGCAGACCATAAGAGGGATTTAGATTCTCAGGAATCTGACACCCTCTTCTGGATTGTCTGAAGACAGCTACAGTGTACTTATATCTAATAAATAAATAAATAAATAAATAAATGAATAAATAAATAAATAAATACATAAATCAATAAACATTTTTTAAAAAAAATAAGAAAGAAAGAAAGTCCAGGCAAGCCTTCCATCCATATCTCTGTCTGTCTGTCTGTCTGTCTGTCTATCTGATCCCCGGGAACTGGAGAGGGCCACCATATAGTTGCTGGTAGTTGATCCAAGATTCTCCGGAAGAGGAGATAATGCTGTTAATTGTTGAGCCCTTTTAGTGGCCCCACACTTCTTTAAATTTTTAGAAGTATACCTGAGGCTGTGTTTATGTACATCATATGCAGATTATAAGAGGATTTAGATTCTCCATAATCAGACACCCTCTACTGGAGTGTCTGAAGACAGCTACAGTGTACTTATATCTAATAATACATAAATAAATAAATAAATAAACATTTTTTTAAAAGGATAAGAAAGAAAGAAAGACCAGGCAGGCCTTCCATCCTTATCTCTGTCTGGCTGTCTGGCTGTCTGATCCCCTGGAACTAAAGGGGGGCCATCATATAGTTGCTGGTAGTTGATCCCAGGTTCTCTGGAAGAGGAGTCAATGCTGTTAATTTTTGAGCCCTTTCAGGGACCCCACCCATCTTTAAATTTTTAGAAGTATATGTGAGACTGTGTTTATGTACATCATATGCAGACCATTAGAGGGATTTATATTCTCCAGATTCTGACACCCTATTCTGGAGTGTCTGAAGACAGCTACAGTATACTTATATCTAATAAATAAATAAATAAATAAATAAATAAATAAATAAATAAATAAATAAATAAATAAACATTTTTAAAAATGGATAAGAAAGAAAGAAAGAAAGACCAGGCAGGCATGCCATCCTTATCCTTGTCTGTTTCTCTGTCTGTCTGTCTGATCCCCTGGAACTGGAGATGGGCCACCATATAGTTGATGGTAGTTGATCCCAGGTTCTCTGGAGAGGAGATAATGCTGTTAATTGTTGAGCCCTTTCAGTGGTCCCACCCATCTTTAAATTTTTAGAAGTTTATGTGAGGCTGTGTTTATGTACATCATATGCAGACCATAAGAGGGATATAGATTATCCAGAACCTCACACCCTCTTCTGGAGTGTCTGAAGACAGCTACAGTGTTCTTATATCGAATAAATAAATAAATAAATAAATAAATAAATAAATAAATAAATAAATAAACATTTTTTAAAAAGGATAAGAAAGAAAGAAAAACCAGGCAGGCCTGCCATCCTTATCTTTGTCTGTCTGTCTGTCTGTCTTTCTGATCCCCTGGAACTGGAGATGGGCCATCATATAGTTGCTGGTAGTTGATCCCAGGTTCTCTGGAAGAGGAGATAATGCTGTTAATTGTTGAGCCCTTTCAGTGGTCCCACCCATCTTTATATTTTTAGAAGTATATGTGAGTCTCTGTTTATGTACCTCATATGCAGACAATAAGGGTGATTTAGATTCTCCAGAATCTGACATCCACTTCTGGAGTGTCTGAAGACAGCTACAGTGTACTTATATCTAATAAATACATAAATAAATAAATAAACATTTTTTTAAAAAGGATAAGAAAGAAAGAAAGACCAGGCAGGCCTGCCACCTTGTCTGTCCGTCTGTCTGTCTGTCTATCTGTCATATCCACTGGAACTGGAGATGGGCCAAAATATAGTTGCTCGTAGTTGATCCCAGGTTCCTTGGAAGAGGAGACAATGCTGTTAATTGTTGAGCCATTTCAGTGGCCCCAACCATCTTTAAATTTTTAGAAGTATATGTGAGGCTGTGTTTATGTACATCATATGCAGACCATAAGAGGGATATAGATTATCCAGAACCTCACACCCTCTTCTGGAGTGTCTGAAGACAGCTACAGTGTTCTTATATATAATAAATAAATAAATAAATAAATAAATAAATAAATAAATAAATAAACATTTTTTAAAAAGGATAAGAAAGAAAGAAATACCAGGCAGGCCTGTCATCCTTATCTCTCTCTGTCTGTCTGTCTGTCTTTCTGATCCCCTGGAACTGGAGATGGGCCATCATATAGTTGCTGGTAGTTGATCCCAGGTTCTCTGGAAGAGGAGATAATGCTGTTAATTGTTGAGCCCTTTCAGTGGTCCCACCCATCTTTATATTTTTAGAAGTATATGTGAGTCTCTGTTTATGTACCTCATATGCAGACAATAAGGGTGATTTAGATTCTCCAGAATCTGACACCCACTTCTGGAGTGTCTGAAGACAGCTACAGTGTACTTATATCTAATAAATACATAAATAAATAAATAAACATTTTTTTAAAAAGGATAAGAAAGAAAGAAAGACCAGGCAGGCCTGCCACCTTGTCTGTCCGTCTGTCTGTCTGTCTATCTGTCATATCCACTGGAACTGGAGATGGGCCAAAATATAGTTGCTGGTAGTTGATCCCAGGTTCCTTGGAAGAGGAGACAATGCTGTTAATTTTTGAGCCCTTTCAGTGGCCCCAACCATCTTTAAATTTTTAGAAGTATATGTGAGGCTGTGTTTATGTACATCATATGCAGACCATAAGAGGGATATAGATTATCCAGAACCTCACACCCTCTTCTGGAGTGTCTGAAGACAGCTAAAGTGTAATTATATCTAATAAATTCATAAATAAACAAATAAACATTTTTTAAAAAGGATAATAAAGAAAGAGAGACCAGGCAGGCCTGCCATCCTTGTCTGTCTGTCTGTCTGTCTGATCCCCGGAACTGGAGATGGGCCACCATATAATTGCTGGTAGTTGATCCCAGGTTCTCTGGAAGAGGAGACAATGCTGTTAATTGTTGAGCCCTTTCAGTGGCCCCACCCATCTTTAAGTTTTTAGAAGTATATGTGAGGCTGTGTTTATGTACATCATATGCAGATCATAAGAGGGATATAGATTCTCCAGAATCTGACACCCTCTTGGGGAGTGTTTGAAGACAGCTACGTGTACTTTTATCTAATAAATACATACATAAATTAATAAACATTTTTAAAAAGGATAAGAAAGAAAGAAAGACCAGGCAGGCCTGCCACCTTGTCTGTCTGTCTGTCTGTCTGTCTCTCTATCTGTCAGATCCCCTGGAACTGGAGATAGGCCACCATATAGTTGCTGGTAGTTGATCTCAGGTACTCTGGAAGAGGAGACAATGCTGTTAGTTGTTGAGCCCTTTCAGTAGCCCCACCCATCTTTAAATTTTTAGAAGTATATGTGAGGCTGTGTTTATGTACATCATATGCAGACCATACGAGGGATTTAGATTCTCCAGAATCTGACACCCTCTTCTGGAGTGTCTGAAGACAGCTACATTGTACTTATATCTAATAAATACATAAATAAATAAATAAACATGTTTTAAAAAGGATAAGAAAGAAATAAAAACCAAGCAGGCCTGCCTTCCTTGTCTGTTTGTCTATCTGTCTATCTGATCCCCTGAAACTGGAGATGGGCCTCCATATAGTTGCTGGTAGTTGATCCCAGGTTCTCTGGAAGAGGAGACAATGCTGTTAATTGTTGAGCCCTTTCAGTGGCCCCACCCATCTTTAAATTTTTAGAAGTATATGTGAGGCTGTGTTTATGTACATTGTATGCAGACCATAAGAGGGATTTAGATTCTCCAGAAACTGATACCCTCTTCTTGAGTGTCTGAAGACATCTACAGTGTACTTATATCTAATAAATAAATAAATAAAGAAAGAAAGAAAGAAAGAAAGAAAGAAAGAAAGAAAGAAAGAAAGAAAGAAAGATGTTTTAAAAAGGATAAGAAAGAATGAAAAACCAGACAGGCCTGCCATTCTAGTCTGTCTGTCTGTCTGTCTGACTGATCCCCTGGAACTGGAGATGGGCCATTATATAGTTGCTGGTAGTTGATCCCAGGTTCTCTGGAAGAGGAGACAAGGCTGTTAATTGTTGAGCCCTTTCAGTGGCCCCACCCATCTTTAAATTTTTAGAAGTATATATGAGGCTGTGTTAATGTACATCATATGCAGTCCATAAGAGGGATTTAGATACTCCAGAACCTGAAACCCTCCTCCTGAGTTTCTGAAGACAGCTACAGTGTACTTAAATCTAATAAATAAATAAATAAATGAATAAATAAATAAATAAATATTTTAAAAGGATAAGAAAGAAAGAAAGAAAGAAAGAAAGAAAGAAAGAAAGAAAGAAAGAAAGAAAGAAAGAACAGGCAGACCTGCGATCCTTATCTCTTCTGTCTGTCTGTCTGTCTATCTGATCCCCTGGAACTGGAGATGGGCCACCATATAGTTGCTGGTAGTTGATCCCAGGTTCTCTGGAAGAGGAGACAATGCTGTTAATTGTTGAGCCCTTTCAGTGGCCCCACACATCTTTAAATTTTTGGAAGTAATTGTGAGTCTGTGCTTATGTACATCATTTGCAGTCCATAAGAGGGATTTAGATTCTCCAGAATCTGACACCCTCTTCTGGAGTGTCTGAAGACAGCTACATTGTACTTATATCTAATAAATACATAAATAAATAAATAAATAAATAAATAAATAAATATATACATACATAAATAAATAAACATTTTTTAAAAAGGATAAGAAAAAAAGAAAGACCAGGCAGGCCTGCCATCCTTATCTCTGTCTGTCTGTCTGTCTGTCTGATCCACTGGAACTAAAGATGGGCCACCATATAGTTGCTCATTGTTGATCCCAGGTTCTCTGGAAGAAGAGTCAATGCTGTTAATTATTGAGCCCTTTCTGGGGCCCCACCCATCTTTAAATTTTTGAACTATATGTGAGGCTGTGTTTATGTACATCATATGCAGACCATAAGAGGGATTTATATTCTCCAGAATCTGACACCCTCTTCTGGAGTGACTGAAGACAACTACAGTGTACTTATATCTAATAAATAAATAAATAAATAAATAAATAAATAAATAAATAAACATTTTTAAAAAAGGATAAGAAAGAAAAAAAGAAAGACCAGGCAGGCCTGCCATCCTTATCTCTGTCTATCTGTCTGTCTGATACCCTGGAACTGGAGATGGGCCACCATATAGTTGCTGGTAGTTGATCCCAGTTTCTCTGCAAGAGGAGACAATGCTGTTAATTTTTGAGCCCTTTCAGTGGCCCCACCCATCTTTAAATTTTTAGAAGAATTTGTGAGGCTGTGTTTATGTACATCATATGCAGACCATAAGAGGTATTTAGATTCTTCAGAATCTGACACCCTCTTCTGGAGTGTCTGAAGACAGCTAGAGTGTACTTATATCTAATAAATACATAAATAAATAAATAAACATGTTTTAAAAAGGATAAGAAAGAAATAAAAACCAAGCAGGCCTGCCTTCCTTGTCTGTTTGTCTATCTGTCTATCTGATCCCCTGAAACTGGAGATGGGCCTCCATATAGTTGCTGGTAGTTGATCCCAGGTTCTCTGGAAGAGGAGACAATGCTGTTAATTGTTGAGCCCTTTCAGTGGCCCCACCCATCTTTAAATTTTTAGAAGTATATGTGAGGCTGTGTTTATGTACATTGTATGCAGACCATAAGAGGGATTTAGATTCTCCAGAAACTGATACCCTCTTCTTGAGTGTCTGAAGACATCTACAGTGTACTTATATCTAATAAATAAATAAATAAATGAATAAATAAATAAATAAATATTTTAAAAGGATAAGAAAGAAAGAAAGAAAGAAAGAAAGAAAGAAAGAAAGAAAGAAAGAAAGAAAGAAAGAAAGAAAGAAAGATGTTTTAAAAAGGATAAGAAAGAATGAAAAACCAGACAGGCCTGCCATTCTAGTCTGTCTGTCTGTCTGTCTGACTGATCCCCTGGAACTGGAGATGGGCCATTATATAGTTGCTGGTAGTTGATCCCAGGTTCTCTGGAAGAGGAGACAAGGCTGTTAATTGTTGAGCCCTTTCAGTGGCCCCACCCATCTTTAAATTTTTAGAAGTATATATGAGGCTGTGTTAATGTACATCATATGCAGTCCATAAGAGGGATTTAGATACTCCAGAACCTGAAACCCTCCTCCTGAGTTTCTGAAGACAGCTACAGTGTACTTAAATCTAATAAATAAATAAATAAATGAATAAATAAATAAATAAATATTTTAAAAGGATAAGAAAGAAAGAAAGAAAGAAAGAAAGAAAGAAAGAAAGAAAGAAAGAAAGAAAGAAAGAAAGAAAGAAAGAAAGAACAGGCAGACCTGCGATCCTTATCTCTTCTGTCTGTCTGTCTGTCTATCTGATCCCCTGGAACTGGAGATGGGCCACCATATAGTTGCTGGTAGTTGATCCCAGGTTCTCTGGAAGAGGAGACAATGCTGTTAATTGTTGAGCCCTTTCAGTGGCCCCACACATCTTTAAATTTTTGGAAGTAATTGTGAGTCTGTGCTTATGTACATCATTTGCAGTCCATAAGAGGGATTTAGATTCTCCAGAATCTGACACCCTCTTCCTCAGTGTCTGAAGACAGCTACAGTGTACTTATATCTAATATACATTAATAAATAAATAAACATTTCTTAAAAAGGATAAGAAAGAAAGAAAGACCAGGCAGGCCTGCCATCCTTATCTCTATCTGTCTGTATGTCTGTCTGTCTGTCTGATCCCCTGGAACTGGAGATGGGCCACCATATAGTTGCTGGTAGTTGAACCCAGGTTCTCTGGAAGAGGAGACAATGCTGTTAATTTTTGAGCAGTAAAGTGGCCCCACCCATCTTTAAATTTTTAGAAGTATATGTGAGGATGTGTTTATGTACCTCATATGCAGACCATAAGAGGGATTTAGATTGTCCAGAATCTGACACCGTCTTCTGGAGTGTCTGAAGACTGCTACCATGTACTTATATCTAATAAATAAATAAATAAATAAATAAATAATCATTTTTTAAAAATGATAAGAAAAAAAGAAAGTCCAGGCAGGCCTGCGTTCCTTAACTCTGTCTGTCTGTCTGTCTGTCTGATCCCGGGGAACTGGAGATGGGCCACCATATAGTGGCTGATAGTTGATCCCAGGTTCTCTGGAAGAGGAGACAATGCTGTTAATTGTTGAGCCCTTTCAGTGGCCCCACTCATCTTTAAATTTTTAGAAGTGTATGTGAGGCTGTGTTTATGTACATCATAGGCAGACTATAAGAGGGATTTAGATTCTCCAGAATCTGACACCCTCTTCTGGAGTGTCTGAAGACAGCTACAGTGTACTTATTCTAATAAATAAATAAATAAATAAATAAATAAATAAATAAATAAATAAATGAATGAATAAACTTTTTTAAAAAATGATAAGAAAAAAAGAAATACCAGGGAGGCCTGCCATCCTTATCTCTGTCTGTCTGTCTATCTGTCTTTCTGATTCCCTGGACCTGGAAATGGGCCACCATATAGTTGCTGGTAGTTGATCTCAGGTTCTCTGGAAGAGGAGACAATGCTGTTAATTGTTGATCCCTTTCAGTGGCCCCACCCATCTTTAAATTTTTGGAAGTAAATGTGAGTCTGTGTTTATGTACATCATATGCAGACCATAAGAGGGATTTAGATTCTCCAGAATCTGACAACCTCTTCTGGAGTGTCTGAAGACCTCTACAGTGTACTTATATCTAATAAATACATAAATAAATAAATAAACATTTTTTCAAAAAGGATAAGAAAGAAAGAACAACCAGGCAGGCCTGCCATCCTTGTCTGTTTGTCTGTCTGTCTGTCTGATCCCCTGAAACTGGAGATGGGCCACCATATTTTTGCTGGTAGTAGATCCCAGGTTCTCTGTAAGAGGAGACAATGCTGTTAATTGTTGAGCCCTTCAATGGCCCCACCCATCTTTAAATTTTTAGAAGTATATGTGAGGCTTTGTTTATGTACATTGTATGTAGACCATAAGAGGGATTTATATTCTCCAGAATCTGACACCCTCTTCTGGAGTATCTGAAGGCAGCTACAGGGTACTTATATCTAATAAATAAATGAATAAATAAATAAATAAATAAACATTTTTTAAAAGGATAAGAAAAAATGAAAGACCAGGCAGGCTTGCCATCCTTATCTCTGTCTGTCTGTCTGTCTGTTTGATCTCCTGGAACTGGAGATGGGCCACAATATAGTTGCTGGTAGTTGATCCCAGGTTCTCTGGAAGAGGAGACAATGCTGTTAATTGTTGAGCCCTTTCAGTGGCCCCACTCATCTTTAAATTTTTAGAAGTGTATGTGAGGCTGTGTTTATGTACATCATAGGCAGACTATAAGAGGGATTTAGATTCTCCAGAATCTGACACCCTCTTCTGGAGTGTCTGAAGACAGCTACAGTGTACTTATGTCTAATAAATAAATAAATAAATAAATAAATAAATAAATAAATAAATAAATATTTTTTAAAAAAAAATGATAAGAAAAAAAGAAAGACCAGGCAGGGCCTGCCATCCTTTTCTCTGTCTGTCTGTCTGTCTTTCTGATCTCCTGGAACTGGAGATGGGCCACCATATAGTTGCTGGTAGTTGATCCCAGGTTCTCTGGAAGAGGAGACAATGCTGTTAATTGTTGAGCCCTTTCAGTGGCCCCACTCATCTTTAAATTTTTAGAGGTGTATGTGAGGCTGTGTTTATGTACATCATATGCAGACCATAAGAGGGATTTAGATTCTCCAGAATATGACACCCTCTTCTGGAGTGTCTGAAGATAGCTACAGTGTACTTATATCTAATAAATACATAAATAAATAAATAAATAAATAAATAAATAAATAAATAAATTAATAAACATTTTTTAAAAAGGATAAGAAAGAAAGAAAGAAAGACCAGGCAGGCCTTCCATCCTTATCTCTGTCTGTCTGTCTGTCTCTCTGTCTGATCCCCTGGAACTGGAGATGGGCAACCATATAGTTGCTTGTAGTTGATCCCAGGTTCTCTGGAAGAGGAGACAATTCTGTTAATTGTTGAGCCCTTTCAGTGGCCCCACTCATCTTTAAATTTTTAGAGGTGTATGTGAGGCTGTGTTTATGTACATCATATGCAGACCATAAGAGGGATTTAGATTCTCCAGAATATGACACCCTCTTCTGGAGTGTCTGAAGATAGCTACAGTGTACTTATATCTAATAAATACATAAATAAATAAATAAATAAATAAATAAATTAATTAATTAATAAACATTTTTTAAAAAGGATAAGAAAGAAAGAAAGAAAGACCAGGCAGGCCTTCCATCCTTATCTCTGTCTGTCTGTCTGTCTCTCTGTCTGATCCCCTGGAACTGGAGATGGGCAACCATATAGTTGCTTGTAGTTGATCCCAGGTTCTCTGGAAGAGGAGACAATGCTGTTAATTATTGAGCCCTTTCAGTGGCCCCACCCATCTTTAAATTTTTAGAAGTATATGTGAGGCTGTGTTTAAGTACATCATATGCAGACCATAAGAGGGATTTAGATTCTCCAGAATCTGACACCCTCTACTGGAGTGTCTGAAGACAGCTACAGTGTACTTATATCTAAAAAATACATAAATAAATAAATAAATAAATAAATAAATAAATAAAATATTTTTTAAAAGGATAAGAAATAAAGTAAGACCAGGCAGGCCTGCCATCCTTATGTCTGTCTGTCTGTCTGTCTGTCTTTCTGATCCCCTGGAACTGGAGATGGGCCACCATATAGTTGCTGTTAGTTGATCCCAGGTTTTCTGGAAGAGGAGACAATTCTGTTAATTGTTGAGCCCTTTCAGTGGCCCCACCCATCTATAAATTTTTAGAAGTATATGTGAGGCTGTGTTTATGTACATCATATGCAGCCCATAAGAGGGATTTAGATTCTCCAGAATCTTACACCCTTTTCTGCAGTGTCTCAAGACAGCTACAGTGTACTTATATCTAATAAATAAATAAATAAATAAATAAATAAATAAATAAATAAATAAATAAATAAACATTTTTTAAAAGGGATAAGAAAGAAAGAAAAACCAGGCAGGCCTGCCATACTTGTCTGTCTGTCTTACTGTCTTGCCTAGCCCCTTGCCTAGCCTAGCCTATCCTAGCCCCTTGCCTAGCCTAACCTAGCCCCTTGCTTAGCCTAGCCCTGCCTTGCCTATCCCTGCCTATCCCTGTCTTTAACCAGGCTGGCCTCGAAATCAGAAACTGACTGCCTCTCCCTCCAGAGTGCTCTCATTAAGAGCTCGAGCCACCACTGACTGTTGGGTTTTCTAAGTCTTACATAGGTATGGTCTGTTTCTCAGCTGTGAAACCGTAATTAACACATGTAGTCTGTCCTAGGTCAGCCATAGCTACAGACTGAGGCCTTTTCTAAAACAAAACAAAAGAAAACAAAAAATAGAAATAATAAAATAAATAAATTAAGCAACCACATGATATCTTTTCTTTCTTTCAATGATACTCAGAGCTTGAAGCAGTTCACCCATGAGACCTCAGCTCCGGACATTGAGGCTGTTTCCCTAACAAGTATCATGGCTGAACCTGAGGGGTTCTACTGCTGATTTGTGTCGCCCACTTTAAAAAAATAGTTGTTTTCAAAGGCTGCAGGTTCTTAGCCCTGTTCCTTGTTACAGTTGAGTCACAGCCCTGAATGTTCAGTCTTAGTTAAAGGCACTGAGAAGGGCTTCCTATAGACATCAAAGACCAAGTCTTTGTTATTAAAAAGTTAATCTGGATTCCCCCACCCCCTGAGGGTTTGTATTCTCAACATAGACCCTTTTCCTTCCTAACCTTGGCTGTCCTGAACCTTACTGTCCTTGAACTCAGTGATTTGCCTGTCTTGCTGGGATGAAACTGTGAGCTACCATCCAGAAGGAAGCACCCTGCTGAGGTTAGATTGGGGTCTCTTCCATTTTCCTCTATGAACATGCATATGGCAGGCCTGTTCTTTCTTTTTTACTTTTCCTTTTCTTTTTAAAGATTTATTTATTTATTATATCAAAGTATGCTGTAGCTATGTTCAGACACTCCAGAAGAGGGTGTCAGATGCTGAAGAATCTAAATCATTCTTATTGTCTGCATATGATGTATATAAACACAGCCTAACATATACTCAAAAAAAAAAGAAAGAAAGAAAGAAAGAAAGAAAGAAAGAAAGAAAGAAAGAAAGAAAGAAAGAAAGGAAGGAAGAAAGAAAGAAAGAAAGAAAGAAAGAAAGAAAGAAAGAAAGAAAGAAAGAAAGAAAGAAAGAAAGAAAGAAAGAAAGAAAGAAAGAAAGAAAGATGTGGCTACAGAGAGGGCTCAACAATTAAGAGCATTGTCTCCTCTTCCAGAGAACCTGGGCTCAATTACCAGTATATATATATATGGTGGCCCATCTCCAGTTCCAGGGGATCTATTACTCTGTTCTGGAGTCTGTGGGCACAGCATACACATGCAAAACATTCTTACACTAAAAATAAAATAGATCATTCAGAGAGAGGACAGAGAGTGGGTGAGAGAGAGGGGAGGTAATTATAACTCCTGACGAGTTTGAAGACCTGAGCTTCATCACTCACACAAATAAATACATGCAAAATAATTTTTATTGAGCAACAGTTATATTTACTATATCTAAAGGACAGTCATGAGCATATTCTCTAAATAGAAAAAGGCCTGTTAGTCTTAGAAATGGAAAAGACAAACCAAGGAAGATTTGCAATTACATAATGAGGCAGCTCAGCCCAGCTCTTAGGTTGGAAATAAGACTCGAGAATAGGATACACATGAAGCCAGCCAGCCATTGCTTTTTGTTTTGGAGGCTGAAAGGATACACCTGAAGACAGCCAATGCTGTGTGTGCTTGATGGTGATCTGGTAATTTTTTTTTTTAATTTTTAAAAACTTTAACACTTTTTATAAAACTTTTATAAAAACTTTTTATTCTCCTTTCTTTCTTTCTTTCTTTCTTTCTTTCGTTCTTTCTTTCTTTCTTTCTTTCTTTCTTTCTTTCTTTCTTTCTTTCTTTCTTTCTTTCTTTCTTTCTTTTTTCAGGGTTTCTCACCATATTGCAGGTACTACAAGTTTGATTTTCTTATTTTTCAACTGTTTCAGGGTTTCTCACCATATTGCAGGTCCTACTGTGTGATTTTCTCATTTTTCGACTTTTTCAGGGTTTCTTATCATATTCCAAGTCCTAGAGTGTGATTTTCTCATTTTTCGACTTTTTCAGGGATTCTCACCATATTGCAGGTCCTACAAGTGTGAATTTCTTAATTTTCGACTTTTGCAGGGTTTCTCACCATGTTCCAGCTACTACAGTGTATTTTTCTCATTTTTTAAAATTTTCACGGTCTCTCATCTTATTCCAAGTCGAACAGTGTAATTTTCTCATTTTTCGACTTTTTCAGGGTTTCTCACCATATTGCAGGTACTACAAGTTTGATTTTCTTATTTTTCAAATGTTTCAGGGTTTCTCACCATATTCCAGGTCCTACTGTGTGATTTTCTCACGTTAAGACTTTTTCAGTGTTTCTCACCAATATTCTAGGTACTACAGTGTGATTTTCTCATTTTTTGACTTTTTCAGGTTTTCTCATCATATTCCAAGTCCTAGAGTGTGACTTTCTCTTTTTCGGACTTTTTCAGGGTTTCTCAAAAATATTCCAGGTCCTACAGTGTAATTTTCTCATTTTTTGACTTTTTCAGGGTTTCTCATCTTACTTCAAGTCCTACAGTGTGATTTTCTCATTTTTCGACTTTTTCAAGGTTTCTCACCATATTGCAGGTCCTACAAGTGTGATTTTCTTATTGTTGGACTTTTTCAGGGTTTCTCACCATATTCCAGCTCCTACAGTGCATTTTTGTCATTTTTTGTCTTTTTCACGGTTTCTCATCTTATTCCAAGTCCTACAGTGTGATTTTCTCATTTTTCGACTTTTTCAGGGTTTCTCACCATATTGCAGTGCTACTGTGTGATTTTCTCATTTTTAGACTTTTTCAGGGTTTCTCACCATATTCCAGGTTCTACTGTGTGATTTTCTCATTTTTTGACTTTTTCAGGGTTTCTCACCATATTCCAAGTCCTATAGTGTGATTTTCTCATTTTTTGACTTTTTCAGGGTTTCTCATCTTACTCCAAGTCCTACAGTGTGATTTTCTCATTTTTGACTTTTTCAGGGTTTCTCAGCATATTGCAGGTCCTACAAGTGTGATTTTCTTATTGTTGGAATTTTTCAGGTTTTTCTCACCATATTCCAGCTCCTACAGTGCATTTTTGTCATTTTTTGTCTTTTTCACGGTTTCTCATCTTATTCCAAGTCCTACAGTGTGATTTTCTCATTTTTTGACTTTTTAAGGGTTTCTCACCATATTGCAGGTCCTACTGTGTGATTTTCTCATTTTTAGACTTTTTCAGGGTTTCTCACCATATTCCAGGTACTACTGTATGATTTTCTCATTTTTTGACTTTTTCAGGGTTTCTCATCACATTCCAAGTCCTAGAGTGTGATTTTCTCTTTTTAAGACTTTTTAAGGGTTTCTCACCATATTCCAGGTCCTACAGTGTGATTTTCTCAATTTTTGACTTTTTCAGGGTTTCTCATCATATTCCAAGTCCTAGACTGTGATTTTCTCTTTTTTCGACTTTTTCAGGGTTTCTCACCATATTCCAGGTCCTACAGTGTGATTTTCTCATTTTTCGACTTTTTCAGGGTTTCTCACCATATTGCAGGTCCTACTGTGTGATTTTCTCATTTTTAGACTTTTTCAGGGTTTCTCACCATATTCCAGGTACTACTGTGTGATTTCTCATTTTTTGACTTTTTCAGGGTTTCTCATCATATTCCAAGACCTAGAGTGTGATTTTCTCTTTTTTCGACTTTTTCAGGGTTTCTCACCATATTCCAGGTCCTACAGTGTGATTTTCTCATTTTTTGACTTTTTCAGGGTTTCTCACCATATTCCAGCTCCTACTGCGTGATTTTCTCATTTTTCGACTTTTTCAGGGTTTCTCACCATATTCCAAGTCCTACAGTGTGATTTTCTCATTTTTTGACATTTTTAGGGTTTGTCACCATATTCCAGGTACTACAGTGTGATTTTCTCATTTTAGACTTTTTCAGGGTTTCTCACCATATTCCAAGTCCTACAGTGTGATTTTCTCATTTTTTGACATTTTTAGGGTTTGTCACCATATTCCAGGTACTACAGTGTGATTTTCTCATTTTAGACTTTTTCAGTGTTTCTCACCAAATTCCAGGACCTACTGCGTGATTTTCTCATTTTTGACTTTTTCAGGATTTCTAACCATATTCCATGTCCTACACTGTAATTTTCTCATTTTTCGACTTTTTCAGGGTTTTTCACCATATTGGAGGTCCTACAAGTGTGATTTTCTTATTTTTCGACTTTTTCAGTGTTTCTCATCATATTCCAGCTCCTACAGTGTATTATTCTCATTTTTTTGATTTTTTCACGGTTTCTCATCTTATTCCAAATCCTACAGTGTGATTTTCTCATTGATGGAATTTTTTAGGGTTTCTCACCATATTGCAGGTACTACAAGTTTGATTTTCTTATTTTTCGACTGATTCAGTGTTTCTCACCATATTGCAGGTCCTATTGTGTGATTTTCTCATTTTTCGACTTTTTCAGGGTTTCTCATCATATTCCAAGTCCTAGATGTAATTTTTCTAATTTTTAGTCTTTTTCAGAATTTCTCACCATATTCCAGGTTCTACATTGTGATTTTTTCTCATTTTTTGAATTTTTCAGGGTTGCTCACCATATTTCAGCTCCTACCGTGTATTTTTGTCATTTTTTGTCTTTTTCACGGTTTCTCATCTTATTCCAAGTCCTATATTGTGATTTTCTCCTTTTTTGACGTTTTCAGGGTTTCTCACCATATTGCAGGTACTACAAGTTTGATTTTCTTATTTTTCTATCTTTCAGGGTTTCTCACCATATTCCAGGTCCTACTGTTTGATTTTCTCATTTTTAGACTTTTTCATGGTTTCTCACCATATTCCAGGTACTACAGTGTACTTTTCTCATTTTTTTGACCTTTTCAGGGTTTCTCATCATATTCCAAGTCCTAGAGTGTGATTTTCTCTTTTTTCGACTATTTCAGAGTTTCTCACCATATTCCAGGTCCTATAGTGTGATTTTCTCATTTTAAGACTTTTTCAGGGTATCTCAACATATTCCAGGTACTACAGTGTGATTTTCTCATTTTTCGACTTTTTCAGGGTTTCTCATCTTATTCCAAGTCCTAAAGTATGATTTTCACATTTTAAGACTTTTTCAGGGTTTCTCACCATATTCCAGGTCCTACAGTGTGATTTTCTCATTTTTCGACTTTTTCAGGGTTTCTCACCATATTGGAGGTTCTACAAGTGTGATTTTCTTATTTTTTCGACTGATTCAGTGTTTCTCACCATATTGCAGGTCCTACAGTGTGATTTATCATTTTTCGACTTTTCAGGGTTTCTCACCATATTGGAGGTTCTACAAGTGTGATTTTCTTATTTTTTGACTTTTCAGGGTTTCTTACCATATTCCAGCTTCTACAGTGTATTTTTCTCATTTTTTGACTTTTTCACGGTTACTCATCATATTCTAAATCCTACAGTGTGATTTTCGCATTTTGGAAATTTTCAGGGTTTCTCACCATAGTGCAAGTACTACAAGTTTGATTTTCTTATTTTTTGACTGTTTAAGTGTTTATCACCATATTGCAGGTCCTAATGTGTGATTTTCTCATTTTGAGACTTTTTCTGTGTTTCTCACCATATTCCAGCTACTACAGTGTGATTTTCTCATTTTTCGACTTTTATAGGGTTCCTCATCATATTCCAAGTCCTAGAGTGTGATTTTTCTAATTATAGACTTTTTCAGGGTTACTCACCAAATTCCATCTTCTACAGTGTGATTTTCAAATTTTTCGACTTTTTCAGGGTTTTTCATCATATTCCAAGTCCTACAGTGTGATTTTCTCATTTTTGACTTTTTCAGGGTTTCTCATCATATTCCAAGTCCTAGAGAGTGATTTTTCTAATTTTTCGCCTTTTTTCAGAGTTTCTCACCATATTCCAGGTTCCACAGTGTTATTTTTCTCATTTTTTGACTTTTTCAGGATTGCTCAACATATTCCATCTTCTACAGTGTGATTTTTTCATTTTTCAACTTTTTCAGGGTTTCTCATCTTATTCCAAGTCCTACAGGGTGATTTTCTCATTTTTTGACTTTTTCAGGGTGTCTCATCTTATTCCAAGTCCTACAGTGTGATTTTCTCATTTTTCAACTTTTTCAGGGTTTCTCACCATATTGCAGGTCTAGAAGTGTGAATTTCTTATTTTTTGACTTTTTCAGGGTTTCTCACCATATTCCAGCTCCTTCAGTGTATTTTCTCATTTTTTGACTTTTTCAGGGTTTCTCAACATATTGCAGATATGACAAATTTGATTTTCTTATTTTTCGACTGCTTCAGGGTTTCTCACCATATTCCAGGTCCTACAGTGTAATTTTCTCATTTTTTGACTTTTTCAGTGTTTCTCACCATATTGCAGGTCCTACTGTGTGATTTTCTCATTTTTAGACTTTTTCAGTGTTTACTCACCATATTCAAGGTACTACAGTGTTATTTTCTCATTTTGAGACTTTTTCAGGTTTTCTCATCTTATTCCAAGTCCTACAGGGTGATTTTCTCTTTTTTCGACTTTTAAAGGGTTTCTCAACATATTCCAGGTCCTACAGTGTAATATTCTCATTTTTTGACTTTTTCAGGGTTTGTCACCATATTCCAGCTACTACAGTGTGATTTTCTTATTTTAGACTTTTTCAGTGTTTCTCACCAAATTCCAGGACCTACTGCGTCATTTTCTCATTTTTGACTTTTTCAGGGTTTCTCACCATATTCCATGTCCTACACTGTAATTTTCTCATTTTTCGACTTTTTCAGGGTTTTTCACCCTATTGGAGGTCCTACAAGTGTGATTTTCTTATTTTTCGACTTTTTCAGGGTTTCTCAACATATTCCAGCTCCTACAGTGTATTATACTCATTTTTTTGATTTTTTCACGGTTTCTCATCATATTCCAAATCCTATAGTGTGATTTTCTCATTTTTTGACTTTTTCAGTGTTTCTCACCATATTGCAGGTCCTACTGTGTGATTTTCTCATTTTTAGACTTTTTCAGTGTTTACTCACCATATTCAAGGTACTACAGTATGATTTTCTCATTTTTTGACTTTTTCAGGGTATATCATCATATTCCAAGTCCTAGAGTGTGATTTTCTCTTTTTTCGACTCTTTCAGAGTTTCTCACCATATTCCAGGTCCTACAGTGTGATTTTCTCATTTAAGACTTTTTCAGGGTTTCTCAACACATTCCAGGTACTACAGTGTGTTTTTCTCATTTTAAGACTTTTTCAGGGTTCCTCATCATATTCCAAGTCCTAGAGTGTGATTTTTTCTAATTATTGACTTTTTCACGGTTGCTCACCATATTCCATCTTCTACAGTGTGATTTTCTCATTTTCGACTTTTTCAGGGTTTTTCATCATATTCCAAGTTCTATAGTGTTATTTTCTCATTTTTTGACTTTTTCAGGGTTTCTCACCATATTCCAGGTCCTACAGTGTGATTTTCTCATTTTTCAACTTTTTCAGGGTTTCTCACCATAATGAAGGTCAAACAAGTGTGAGTTTCTTATTTTTCGACTTTTTCAGGTTTTCTCACCATATTCCAGCTCCTACAGTGTATTTTTCTCATTTTTAGACTTTTTCACGTTTTCTCACAATATTCCAAGTCCTACTGCGTGATTTCTCATTTTTTCGACTTTTTCAGGGTTTCTCACCATATTCCAAGTCCTACAGTGTGATTTTCTCATTTTTCGACTTTTTCAGAATTTCTCACCCTATTGCAGGTCCTACAAGTGTGAATTTCTTATTTTTTGACTTTTTCAGGGTTTCTCACCATATTCCAGCTCCTTCAGTGTATTTTTCTCATTTTTTGACTTTTTCAGGGTTTCTCACCATATTGCAGATATGACAAATTTGATTTTCTTATTTTTCGACTGCTTCAGGGTTTCTCACCATATTCCAGGTCCTACTGTGTGATTTTCTCATTTTTAGACTTTTTCAGTGTTTTTCTCACCATATTCAAGGTACTACAGTGTTATTTTCTCATTTTTTGACATTTTCAGGTTTTCTCATCATATTCCAAGTCCTAGAGGGTGATTTTCTCTTTTTTCGACTTTTAAAGTGTTTCTCAACATATTCCAGGTCCTACAGTGTAATTTTCTCATGTTTTGACTTTTTCAGTGTTTCTCAACATATTGCAGGTCCTACTGTGTGATTTTCTCATTTTAAGACTTTTTCAGGGTTTCTCACCATATTCCAGGTCCTACAAGTGTGAATTTCTTTTTTTTTCGACTTTTTCAGAGTTACTCACCATATTCCAGGTCCTACAGTGTGATTTTCTCATTTTTAGATTTTTCAGTGTTTCTCAACATATTGCAGGTCCTACTGTGTGATTTTCTCATTTTAAGACTTTTTCAGGGTTTCTCACCATATTCCAGGTCCTACAGTGTGATTTTCTCATTTTTTGACTTTTTCAGGGTTTCTTATCATATTCCAAGTCCTAGACTGTGATTTTTCTAATTTTTCGACTTTTTCAGATTATATCACCATATTCCTTTTACTACAGTGTTGTTTCTCATTTTTTTGACTTTTTCAAGGTTTCTCACCATATTCAATATCCTACAGTGTGATTTTCTCATTTAAAGGCTTTTTCAGGGTTTGTAACCATATTCCAGGTACTACAGTGTAATTTTCTTATTTTAGACTTTTTCAGTGTTTCTCACCAAATTCCAGGACCTACTGCGTGATTTTCTCATTTTTCGACTTTTTCAGGGTTTCTCACCATATTCCAGGTCCTACACTGTGATTTTCTCATTTTTTGACTTTTTCAGGGTTTTTCACCATATTGGAGGTCCTACAAGTGTGATTTTCTTATTTTTCGACTTTTTCAGGGTTTCTCATCATATTCCAAATCCTACAGTGTGATTTTCTCATTTTTGGAATTTTTCAGGGTTTCTCAACATATTGCAGGTACTACAAGTTTGATTTTCTTATTTTTTGACTGTTTCAGTGTTTCTTACCATATTGCAGGTCCTACTGTGTGATTTTCTCATTTTGAGACTTTTTCAGTGTTTATCACCATATTCCAGCTACTACAGTGTGATTTTCTCATTTTTCGACTTTTTCAGGGTTTCTCATCATATTCCAAGTCCTAGAGAGTGATTTTTCTAATTTTTCGCCTTTTCAGAGTTTCTCACCATATTCCAGGTTCCACAGTGTGATTTTTCTCATTTTTTGACTTTTTCAGGATTGCTCAACATATTCCATCTTCTACAGTATGATTTTCTCATTTTTCAACTTTTTCAGGGTTTCTCATCTTATTCCAAGTCCTACAGTGTGATTTTCTCATTTTTTGACTTTTTCAGGGTGTCTCATCTTATTCCAAGTCATACAGTGTGATTTTCTCATTTTTCGACTTTTTCAGGGTTTCTCACCATATTGCAGGTCCTACAAGTGTGAATTTCTTATTTTTTGACTTTTTCAGGGTTTCTCACCATATTGCAGATAAGACAAATTTGATTTTCTTATTTTTCGACTTTTTCAGGGTTTCTCACCATATTCCAGGTCCTACTGTGTGATTTTCTC
>NW_028227278.1:10162992-10182503 GCF_978045245.1 Mus caroli | reverse complement strand
CTTGGAATAAGATGAGACACCCTGAAAAAGTCAAAAAATGAGAAAATCACCCTGTAGGACTTGGAATAAGATGAGAAACCCTGAAAAAGTTGATAAATGAAAAAATCACACTGTAGAAGATGGAATATGTTGAGCAATCCTGAAAAAGTCAAAAAATGAGAAAAATAACACTGTGGAACCTGGAATATGGTGAGAAACTCTGAAAAAGGCGAAAAATTAGAAAAATCACTCTCTAGGACTTGGAATATGATGAGAAACCCTGAAAAAGTCAAAAAATGAGAAAATCACACTGTAGGACTTGGAATATGATGAAAAACCCTGAAAAAGTCGAAAAATTTGAAAATCACACTGTAGAAGATGGAATTTGGTGAGTAACCCTGAAAAAGTCAATAATTAGAAAAATCACACTCTAGGACTTGGAATATGATGAGGAACCCTATAAAAGTCGAAAAATGAGAAAATCACACTGTAGTAGCTGGAATATGGTGAGAAACACAGAAAAAGTCTCAAAATGAGAAAATCACACATTAGGACCTGCAATATGGTGATAAACACTTAAACAGTCAAAAACAAAGAAAATCAAACTTGTAGTACTTGCACTATGGTGAGAAACCCTGAAAATTTCCAAAAATGCGAAAATCACACTGTAGGATTTAGAATATGATGAGTAACCGTGAAAAAGTCAAAAAATGAGAAAAATACACTGTAGAAGCTGGAATATGGTAAGAAACCCTGAAAAAGTCAAAAAATAAGAAAATCACACTTGTAGAACCTCCAATATGGTGAGAAACCCTGAAAAAGTCGAAAAATGATAAAATCACACTGTAGGACCTGCAATATGGTGAGAAACACTGAATCAGTCGAAAAATAAGAAAATCACACTTGTAGAACCTCCAATATGGTGAGAAACCCTGAAAAAGTCGAAAAATGAGAAAATCACACTGTAGGACCTGGAATATGGTGAGAAACCCTGAAAAAGTCTTAAAATGTGAAAATCATACTTTAGGACTTGGAATAAGATGAGAAACCCTGAAAAAGTCGAAAAATGAGAAAATCACACTGTAGTACCTGGAATATGTTGAGATACCCTGAAAAAGTCTTAAAATGAGAAAATCACACTATAGGACCTGGAATATGGTGAGAAACTCTGAAATAGTCGAAAAAAGAGAAAATCACACTCTAGGACTTGGAATATGATGAGAAACCCTGAAAAGGTCAAAAAAATGAGAAAAGTACACTGTAGTACCTGGAATATGGTGAGAAACCATGAAAAAGTCTAAAAATGAGAAAATCAAACAGTAGGACCTGGAATATGGTGAGAAACCCTGAAAGATAGAAAAATAAGAAAATCAAACTTGTAGTACCTGCAATATGGTGAGAAACCCTGAAAACGTCAAAAAAGGAGAAAATCACAATATAGGACTTGGAATAAGATGAGAAACCGTGAAAAAGACAAAAAATGACAAAAATACACGGTAGGAGCTGAAATATGGTGAGCAACCCTGAAAAATTCAAAAAATGAGAAAAATCACAATGTAGAACCTGGAATATGGTGAGAAATTCTGAAAAAGACTAAAAATTAGAAAAATTACACCTAGGACTTGGAATATGATGAGAAACCCTGAAAAAGTCGAAAAATGAGAAAAATCACACAATAGGACCTGCAATATGGTGAGAAACACTGAATCAGTCGAAAAATAAGAAAATCAAACTTGTAGTACCTGCAATATGGTGAGAAACCCTAAAAAATTCCAACAATGAGAAAATCACACTGTAGGATTTGGAATAAGATGAGAAACCGTGAAAAAATCAAAAAAATGAGAATAATACACTGTAGGAGCTGGAATATGATGAGAAACACTGAAAAAGTCGAAAAATAAGAAAATCACACTTGTAGGACCTCCAATATGGTGAAAAACCCTGAAAAAGTCGAAAAATGAGAAAATTACAGTGTAGGACATGGAATATGGTTAGAAATCCTGAAAAAGTCAAAAATGAGAAAATCACGCAGTAGGTCCTGGAATTTGGTGAGAAACACTGAAAAAGTCTAAAATGAGAAAATCACACTGTAGTACCTGGAATATGGTGACAAACCCTAAAAATGTCAAAAAATGAGAAAATCACACTGTAGGACTTGGAATATGGTGAGAAACCCTGAAAAAGTCGAAAAATGAGAAAATCACGCAGTAGGAGCTGGAATATGGTGAGAAACCCTGAAAAAGTCAAAAAATGAGAAAATCACACTGTAGGACCTGGAATATGGTGAGAAACCCTGAAAAAGTCGAAAAAAGAGAAAATCACACTCTAGGTCTTGGAATATGATGAGAAACCCTGAAAAAGTCAAAAAATGAGAAATCACACAGTAGTACCTGGAATATGGTGAGAAACCCTGAAAAAGTCTAAAAATGAGAAAATCACACAGTAGGACCTGCAATATGGTGAGAAATCCTGAAAAAGTCGAAAAATGAGAAAATCACACTGTAGGACCTGGAATATGGTGAGAAACCCTGAAAAAGTCGAAAAAAGAGAAAATCACAGTCTAGGACTTGGAATATGATGAGAAACCCTGAAAAAGTCAAAAATTGAGAAAATCACACTGTAGGACCTGGAATATGGTGAGAAACCCTTAAAAAGTCTTAAAAAGAGAAAATCACACTCTAGGACTTGGAATGTGATGAGAAATCCTGAAAAAGTCAAAAAATGAGAAAATCATACAGTAGTACCTGGAATATGGTGAGAAACCCTGAAAAAGTCTAAAAATGAGAAAATCACACAGTAGGACCTGCAATATGGTGAGAAACCCTTAAAAAGTCAAAAAATGAGAAAATCACACTGTAGGACTTGGAATAAGATGAGAAACCGTGAAAAAGACAAAAAATGACAAAAATGCACTGTAGGAGCTGGAATATGGTGAGAAAAACCTGAAAAAGTCCAACAATAAGAAAATCACACTTGTAGGACCTGCAATATGGTGAGAAACCCTGAAAAAGTCAAAAATGAGAAAATCACACTGTAGGACTTGGAGTAAGATGAGAAACCCTGAAAAAGTCAAAAAATGAGAAAATCACACTATAGGACTTGGAATATGGTGAGAAACCCTGAAAAAGTCAAAAAATGAGAAAATCACACAGTAGAACCTGGAATATGGTGAGAAACCCTGAAAAAGTCTAAAAATGAGAAAATCACACAGTAGCACTGCAATATGGTGAGAAACCCTGAAAAAGTCGAAAAATGAGAAAATCACACTGTAGGACTTGGAATAAGATGAGAAACCGTGAAAAAGACAAAAAATGACAAAAATGCACTGTAGGAGCTGGAATATGGTGAGAAACCCTGAAAAAGTCCAACAATAAGAAAATCACACTTGTAGGACCTGCAATATGGTGAGAAACCTTGAAAAAGTCGAAAAATGAGAAAATCACACTGTAGGACTTGAAGTAAGATGAGAAACCCTGAAAAAGTCAAAAAATGAGAAAATTACACTGTAGGACCTGGAATATTTTTGAGAAACCCTGAAAAAGTCCGAAAAAGAGAAAGTCACACTCTAGGACTTGGAATATGATGAGAAAACCTGAAAAAGTCAAAAAATGAGAAAATCACACTGTAGTACCTAGAATATTGGTGAGAAACACTGAAAAAGTCTTAACGTGAGAAAATCACACAGTAGGACCTGGAATATGGTGAGAAACCCTGAAACATTTGAAAAATAAGAAAATCAAACTTGTAGTACCTGCAATATGGTGAGAAACCCTGAAAAAGTCGAAAAATGAGAAAATTACACTGTTCGACTTGGAATAAGATGAGAGACCGTGAAAATTTTAAAAAATGAGAAAAATACACTGTAGTAGCTGGAACATGGTGAGAAACCCTGCAAAAGTCGAAAATTAAGAAATTCACACTTGTAGGACCTGCAATATGGTGAGAATCCCTGAAAAAGTCGAAAAATGAGAAAATCACACTCTAGGACTTGGAATATGATAAGAAACCCTGAAAAAGTCGAAAAATGAGAAAATCACACAGTAGGACCTGCAATATGGTGAGAAACCCTGAAACAGTCGAAAAATAAGAAAATCAAACTTGTAGTACCTGCAATATGGTGAGAAACCCTGAAAAAAGAAAGAAAGAAAGAAAGAAAGAAAGAAAGAAAGAAAGAAAGAAAGAAAGAAAGAAAGAAAGAAAGAAAGGAGAATAAAAAGTTTTTATAAAAGTTTTATAAAAAGTGTTAAAGTTTTTAAAAATTAAAAAAAAAATTACCAGATCACCATCAAGCACACACAGCATTGGCTGTCTTCAGGTGTATCCTTTCAGCCTCCAAAACAAAAAGCAATGGCTGGCTGGCTTCATGTGTATCCTATTCTCGAGTCTTATTTCCAACCTAAGAGCTGGGCTGAGCTGCCTCATTATGTAATTGCAAATCTTCCTTGGTTTGTCTTTTCCATTTCTAAGACTAACAGGCCTTTTTCTATTTAGAGAATATGCTCATGACTGTCCTTTAGATATAGTAAATATAACTGTTGCTCAATAAAAATTATTTTGCATGTATTTATTTGTGTGAGTGATGAAGCTCAGGTCTTCAAACTCGTCAGGAGTTATAATTACCTCCCCTCTCTCTCACCCACTCTCTGTCCTCTCTCTGAATGATCTATTTTATTTTTAGTGTAAGAATGTTTTGCATGTGTATGCTGTGCCCACAGACTCCAGAACAGAGTAATAGATCCCCTGGAACTGGAGATGGGCCACCATATATATATATACTGGTAATTGAGCCCAGGTTCTCTGGAAGAGGAGACAATGCTCTTAATTGTTGAGCCCTCTCTGTAGCCACATCTTTCTTTCTTTCTTTCTTTCTTTCTTTCTTTCTTTCTTTCTTTCTTTCTTTCTTTCTTTCTTTCTTTCTTTCTTTCTTTCTTTCTTTCTTTCTTCCTTCCTTCCTTCCTTCCTTCCTTCCTTCCTTTCTTTCTTTCTTTCTTTCTTTCTTTCTTTCTTTCTTTCTTTCTTTCTTTCTTTTTTTTTTGAGTATATGTTAGGCTGTGTTTATATACATCATATGCAGACAATAAGAATGATTTAGATTCTTCAGCATCTGACACCCTCTTCTGGAGTGTCTGAACATAGCTACAGCATACTTTGATATAATAAATAAATAAATCTTTAAAAAGAAAAGGAAAAGTAAAAAAGAAAGAACAGGCCTGCCATATGCATGTTCATAGAGGAAAATGGAAGAGACCCCAATCTAACCTCAGCAGGGTGCTTCCTTCTGGATGGTAGCTCACAGTTTCATCCCAGCAAGACAGGCAAATCACTGAGTTCAAGGACAGTAAGGTTCAGGACAGCCAAGGTTAGGAAGGAAAAGGGTCTATGTTGAGAATACAAACCCTCAGGGGGTGGGGGAATCCAGATTAACTTTTTAATAACAAAGACTTGGTCTTTGATGTCTATAGGAAGCCCTTCTCAGTGCCTTTAACTAAGACTGAACATTCAGGGCTGTGACTCAACTGTAACAAGGAACAGGGCTAAGAACCTGCAGCCTTTGAAAACAACTATTTTTTTAAAGTGGGCGACACAAATCAGCAGTAGAACCCCTCAGGTTCAGCCATGATACTTGTTAGGGAAACAGCCTCAATGTCCGGAGCTGAGGTCTCATGGGTGAACTGCTTCAAGCTCTGAGTATCATTGAAAGAAAGAAAAGATATCATGTGGTTGCTTAATTTATTTATTTTATTATTTCTATTTTTTGTTTTCTTTTGTTTTGTTTTAGAAAAGGCCTCAGTCTGTAGCTATGGCTGACCTAGGACAGACTACATGTGTTAATTACGGTTTCACAGCTGAGAAACAGACCATACCTATGTAAGACTTAGAAAACCCAACAGTCAGTGGTGGCTCGAGCTCTTAATGAGAGCACTCTGGAGGGAGAGGCAGTCAGTTTCTGATTTCGAGGCCAGCCTGGTTAAAGACAGGGATAGGCAGGGATAGGCAAGGCAGGGCTAGGCTAAGCAAGGGGCTAGGTTAGGCTAGGCAAGGGGCTAGGATAGGCTAGGCTAGGCAAGGGGCTAGGCAAGACAGTAAGACAGACAGACAAGTATGGCAGGCCTGCCTGGTTTTTCTTTCTTTCTTATCCCTTTTAAAAAATGTTTATTTATTTATTTATTTATTTATTTATTTATTTATTTATTAGATATAAGTACACTGTAGCTGTCTTGAGACACTGCAGAAAAGGGTGTAAGATTCTGGAGAATCTAAATCCCTCTTATGGGCTGCATATGATGTACATAAACACAGCCTCACATATACTTCTAAAAATTTATAGATGGGTGGGGCCACTGAAAGGGCTCAACAATTAACAGAATTGTCTCCTCTTCCAGAAAACCTGGGATCAACTAACAGCAACTATATGGTGGCCCATCTCCAGTTCCAGGGGATCAGAAAGACAGACAGACAGACAGACAGACATAAGGATGGCAGGCCTGCCTGGTCTTACTTTATTTCTTATCCTTTTAAAAAATATTTTATTTATTTATTTATTTATTTATTTATTTATTTATTTATTTATTTATTTATGTATTTTTTAGATATAAGTACACTGTAGCTGTCTTCAGACACTCCAGTAGAGGGTGTCAGATTCTGGAGAATCTAAATCCCTCTTATGGTCTGCATATGATGTACTTAAACACAGCCTCACATATACTTCTAAAAATTTAAAGATGGGTGGGGCCACTGAAAGGGCTCAATAATTAACAGCATTGTCTCCTCTTCCAGAGAACCTGGGATCAACTACAAGCAACTATATGGTTGCCCATCTCCAGTTCCAGGGGATCAGACAGAGAGACAGACAGACAGACAGAGATAAGGATGGAAGGCCTGCCTGGTCTTTCTTTCTTTCTTATCCTTTTTTAAAAATGTTTATTAATTTATTTATTTATTTATTTATTTATTTATTTATTTATGTATTTATTAGATATAAGTACACTGTAGCTATCTTCAGACACTCCAGAAGAGGGTGTCATATTCTGGAGAATCTAAATCCCTCTTATGGTCTGCATATGATGTACATAAACACAGCCTCACATACACCTCTAAAAATTTAAAGATGAGTGGGGCCACTGAAAGGGCTCAACAATTAACAGCATTGTCTCCTCTTCCAGAGAACCTGGGATCAACTACCAGCAACTATATGGTGGCCCATCTCCAGTTCCAGGAGATCAGAAAGACAGACAGACAGACAGAGAAAAGGATGGCAGGCCCTGCCTGGTCTTTCTTTTTTTCTTATCATTTTTTTAAAAAAATATTTATTTATTTATTTATTTATTTATTTATTTATTTATTTATTTATTTATTAGACATAAGTACACTGTAGCTGTCTTCAGACACTCCAGAAGAGGGTGTCAGATTCTGGAGAATCTAAATCCCTCTTATAGTCTGCCTATGATGTACATAAACACAGCCTCACATACACTTCTAAAAATTTAAAGATGAGTGGGGCCACTGAAAGGGCTCAACAATTAACAGCATTGTCTCCTCTTCCAGAGAACCTGGGATCAACTACCAGCAACTATATTGTGGCCCATCTCCAGTTCCAGGAGATCAAACAGACAGACAGACAGACAGAGATAAGGATGGCAGGCCTGCCTGGTCTTTCATTTTTTCTTATCCTTTTAAAAAATGTTTATTTATTTATTTATTTATTCATTTATTTATTAGATATAAGTACCCTGTAGCTGCCTTCAGATACTCCAGAAGAGGGTGTCAGATTCTGGAGAATGTAAATCCCTCTTATGGTCTACATACAATGTACATAAACAAAGCCTCACATATACTTCTAAAAATTTAAAGATGGGTGGGGCCACTGAAGGGCTCAACAATTAACAGCATTGTCTCCTCTTACAGAGAACCTGGGATCTACTACCAGCAAAAATATGGTGGCCCATCTCCAGTTTCAGGGGATCAGACAGACAGACAGACAGACAAACAGACAAGGATGGCAGGCCTGCCTGGTTGTTCTTTCTTTCTTATCCTTTTTGAAAAAATGTTTATTTATTTATTTATGTATTTATTAGATATAAGTACACTGTAGAGGTCTTCAGACACTCCAGAAGAGGTTGTCAGATTCTGGAGAATCTAAATCCCTCTTATGGTCTGCATATGATGTACATAAACACAGACTCACATTTACTTCCAAAAATTTAAAGATGGGTGGGGCCACTGAAAGGGATCAACAATTAACAGCATTGTCTCCTCTTCCAGAGAACCTGAGATCAACTACCAGCAACTATATGGTGGCCCATTTCCAGGTCCAGGGAATCAGAAAGACAGATAGACAGACAGACAGAGATAAGGATGGCAGGCCTCCCTGGTATTTCTTTTTTTCTTATCATTTTTAAAAAAAGTTTATTTATTCATTTATTTATTTATTTATTTATTTATTAGAATAAGTACACTGTAGCTGTCTTCAGACACTCCAGAAGAGGGTGTCAGATTCTGGAGAATCTAAATCCCTCTTATAGTCTGCCTATGATGTACATAAACACAGCCTCACATACACTTCTAAAAATTTAAAGATGAGTGGGGCCACTGAAAGGGCTCAACAATTAACAGCATTGTCTCCTCTTCCAGAGAACCTGGGATCAACTATCAGCCACTATATGGTGGCCCATCTCCAGTTCCCCGGGATCAGACAGACAGACAGACAGACAGAGTTAAGGAACGCAGGCCTGCCTGGACTTTCTTTTTTTCTTATCATTTTTAAAAAATGATTATTTATTTATTTATTTATTTATTAGATATAAGTACATGGTAGCAGTCTTCAGACACTCCAGAAGACGGTGTCAGATTCTGGACAATCTAAATCCCTCTTATGGTCTGCATATGAGGTACATAAACACATCCTCACATATACTTCTAAAAATTTAAAGATGGGTGGGGCCACTTTACTGCTCAAAAATTAACAGCATTGTCTCCTCTTCCAGAGAACCTGGGTTCAACTACCAGCAACTATATGGTGGCCCATCTCCAGTTCCAGGGGATCAGACAGACAGACAGACATACAGACAGATAGAGATAAGGATGGCAGGCCTGCCTGGTCTTTCTTTCTTTCTTATCCTTTTTAAGAAATGTTTATTTATTTATTAATGTATATTAGATATAAGTACACTGTAGCTGTCTTCAGACACTGAGGAAGAGGGTGTCAGATTCTGGAGAATCTAAATCCCTCTTATGGACTGCAAATGATGTACATAAGCACAGACTCACAATTACTTCCAAAAATTTAAAGATGTGTGGGGCCACTGAAAGGGCTCAACAATTAACAGCATTGTCTCCTCTTCCAGAGAACCTGGGATCAACTACCAGCAACTATATGGTGGCCCATCTCCAGTTCCAGGGGATCAGATAGACAGACAGACAGACAGAAGAGATAAGGATCGCAGGTCTGCCTGTTCTTTCTTTCTTTCTTTCTTTCTTTCTTTCTTATCCTTTTAAAATATTTATTTATTTATTTATTCATTTATTTATTTATTTATTAGATTTAAGTACACTGTAGCTGTCTTCAGAAACTCAGGAGGAGGGTTTCAGGTTCTGGAGTATCTAAATCCCTCTTATGGACTGCATATGATGTACATTAACACAGCCTCATATATACTTCTAAAAATTTAAAGATGGGTGGGGCCACTGAAAGGGCTCAACAATTAACAGCCTTGTCTCCTCTTCCAGAGAACCTGGGATCAACTACCAGCAACTATATAATGGCCCATCTCCAGTTCCAGGGGATCAGTCAGACAGACAGACAGACAGACTAGAATGGCAGGCCTGTCTGGTTTTTCATTCTTTCTTATCCTTTTTAAAACATCTTTCTTTCTTTCTTTCTTTCTTTTTTCTTTCTTTCTTTCTTTCTTTCTTTCTTTCTTTCTTTCTTTCTTTCTTTCTTTCTTTCTTTCTTTATTTATTAGATATAAGTACACTGTAGATGTCTTCAGACACTCAAGAAGAGGGTATCAGTTTCTGGAGAATCTAAATCCCTCTTATGGTCTGCATACAATGTACATAAACACAGCCTCACATATACTTCTAAAAATTTAAAGATGGGTGGGGCCACTGAAAGGGCTCAACAATTAACAGCATTGTCTCCTCTTCCAGAGAACCTGGGATCAACTACCAGCAACTATATGGTGGCCCATCTCCAGTTTCAGGGGATCAGATAGACAGATAGACAAACAGACAAGGAAGGCAGGCCTGCTTGGTTTTTATTTCTTTCTTATCCTTTTTAAAACATGTTTATTTATTTATTTATGTATTTATTAGATATAAGTACACTCTAGCTGTCTTCAGACACTCCAGAAGAGGGTGTCAGATTCTGAAGAATCTAAATCCCTCTTATGGTCTGCATATGATGTACATAAACACAGCCTCACAAATTCTTCTAAAAATTTAAAGATGGGTGGGGCCACTGAAAGGGCTCAAAAATTAACAGCATTGTCTCCTCTTGCAGAGAAACTGGGATCAACTACCAGCAACTATATGGTGGCCCATCTCCAGTTCCAGGGTATCAGACAGACAGATAGACAGAGATAAGGATGGCAGGCCTGCCTGGTCTTTCTTTTTTTCTTTCTTATCCTTTTTTAAAAATGTTTATTTATTTATTTATTTATTTATTTATTTATTTATTTATTTATTAGATATAAGTACACTGTAGTTGTCTTCAGTCACTCCAGAAGAGGGTGTCAGATTCTGGAGAATATAAATCCCTCTTATGGTCTGCATATGATGTACATAAACACAGCCTCACATATAGTTCAAAAATTTAAAGATGGGTGGGGCCCCAGAAAGGGCTCAATAATTAACAGCATTGACTCTTCTTCCAGAGAACCTGGCATCAACAATGAGCAACTATATGGTGGCCCATCTTTAGTTCCAGTGGATCAGACAGACAGACAGACAGACAGAGATAAGGATGGCAGGCCTGCCTGGTCTTTCTTTTTTTCTTATCCTTTTTAAAAAATGTTTATTTATTTATGTATGTATATATTTATTTATTTATTTATTTATTTATTTATGTATTTATTAGATATAAGTACAATGTAGCTGTCTTCAGACACTCCAGAAGAGGGTGTCAGATTCTGGAGAATCTAAATCCCTCGTATGGTCTGCATATGATGTACATAAACACAGCCTCACATATACTTCTAAAAATTTAAAGATGGGTGGGGCTACTGAAAGGGCTCAACAACTAACAGCATTGTCTCCTCTTCCAGAGTACCTGGGATCAACTACCAGCAACTATATGGTGGCCTATCTCCAGTTCCAGGGGATCTGACAGATAGAGAGACAGACAGACAGACAGACAGACAAGGTGGCAGGCCTGCCTGGTCTTTCTTTCTTTCTTATCCTTTTTAAAAATGTTTATTAATTTATGTATGTATTTATTAGATAAAAGTACACGTAGCTTTCTTCAAACACTCCCCAAGAGGGTGTCAGATTCTGGAGAATCTATATCCCTCTTATGATCTGCATATGATGTACATAAACACAGCCTCACATATACTTCTAAAAACTTAAAGATGGGTGGGGCCACTGAAAGGGCTCAACAATTAACAGCATTGTCTCCTCTTCCAGAGAACCTGGGATCAACTACCAGCAAATATATGGTGGCCCATCTCCAGTTCCGGGGATCAGACAGACAGACAGACAGACAAGGATGGCAGGCCTGCCTGGTCTCTCTTTCTTTATTATCCTTTTTAAAAAATGTTTATTTGTTTATTTATGAATTTATTAGATATAATTACACTTTAGCTGTCTTCAGACACTCCAGAAGAGGGTGTGAGGTTCTGGATAATCTATATCCCTCTTATGGTCTGCATATGATGTACATAAACACAGCCTCACATATACTTCTAAAAATTTAAAGATGGTTGGGGCCACTGAAAGGGCTCAAAAATTAACAGCATTGTCTCCTCTTCCAAGGAACCTGGGATCAACTACCAGCAACTATATTTTGGCCCATCTCCAGTTCCAGTGGATATGACAGATAGACAGACAGACAGACGGACAGACAAGGTGGCAGGCCTGCCTGGTCTTTCTTTCTTTCTTATCCTTTTTAAAAAAATGTTTATTTATTTATTTATGTATTTATTAGATATAAGTACACTGTAGCTGTCTTCAGACACTCCAGAAGTGGGTGTCAGATTCTGGAGAATCTAAATCACCCTTATTGTCTGCATATGAGGTACATAAACAGAGACTCACATATACTTCTAAAAATATAAAGATGGGTGGGACCACTGAAAGGGCTCAACAATTAACAGCATTATCTCCTCTTCCAGAGAACCTGGGATCAACTACCAGCAACTATATGATGGCCCATCTCCAGTTCCAGGGGATCAGAAAGACAGACAGACAGACAGAGAGAGATAAGGATGACAGGCCTGCCTGGTATTTCTTTCTTTCTTATCCTTTTTAAAAAATGTTTATTTATTTATTTATTTATTTATTTATTTATTTATTTATTTATTATATATAAGAACACTGTAGCTGTCTTCAGACACTCCAGAAGAGGGTGTGAGGTTCTGGATAATCTATATCCCTCTTATGGTCTGCATATGATGTACATAAACACAGCCTCACATATACTTCTAAAAATTTAAAGATGGTTGGGGCCACTGAAATGGCTCAACAATTAACAGCATTGTCTCCTCTTCCAAGGAACCTGGGATCAACTACGAGCAACTATATTTTGGCCCATCTCCAGTTCCAGTGGATATGACAGATAGACAGACAGACAGACGGACAGACAAGGTGGCAGGCCTGCCTGGTCTTTCTTTCTTTCTTATCCTTTTTAAAAAAATGTTTATTTATTTATTTATGTATTTATTAGATATAAGTACACTGTAGCTGTCTTCAGACACTCCAGAAGTGGATGTCAGATTCTGGAGAATCTAAATCACCCTTATTGTCTGCATATGAGGTACATAAACAGAGACTCACATATACTTCTAAAAATATAAAGATGGGTGGGACCACTGAAAGGGCTCAACAATTAACAGCATTATCTCCTCTTCCAGAGAACCTGGGATCAACTACCAGCAACTATATGATGGCCCATCTCCAGTTCCAGGGGATCAGAAAGACAGACAGACAGACAGACAAAGATAAGGATGGCAGGCCTGCCTGGTTTTTCTTTCTTTCTTATCCTTTTTAAAAAATGTTTATTTATTTATTTATTTATTTATTTATTTATTTATTTATTCGATATAAGAACACTGTAGCTGTCTTCAGACACTCCAGAAGAGGGTGTGAGGTTCTGGATAATCTATATCCCTCTTATGGTCTGCATATGATGTACATAAACACAGCCTCACATAAACTTCTAAAAATTTAAAGATGGGTGGGACCACTGAAAGGGCTCAACAATTAACAGCATTATCTCCTCTCCAGAGAACCTGGGATCAACTACCATCAACTATATGGTGGCCCATCTCCAGTTCCAGGGGATCAGACAGACAGACAGAGAAACAGACAAGGATAAGGATGGCATGCCTGCCTGGTCTTTCTTTCTTTCTTTCTTATCCATTTTTAAAAATGTTTATTTATTTATTTATTTATTTATTTATTTATTTATTTATTTATTTATTAGATATAAGTATACTGTAGCTGTCTTCAGACACTCCAGAATAGGGTGTCAGAATCTGGAGAATATAAATCCCTCTAATGGTCTGCATATGATGTACATAAACACAGTCTCACATATACTTCTAAAAATTTAAAGATGGGTGGGGTCCCTGAAAGGGCTCAAAAATTAACAGCATTGACTCCTCTTCCAGAGAACCTGGGATCAACTACCAGCAACTATATGATGGCCCACCTTTAGTTCCAGGGGATCAGACAGCCAGACAGCCAGACAGAGATAAGGATGGAAGGCCTGCCTGGTCTTTCTTTCTTTCTTATCCTTTTAAAAAAATGTTTATTTATTTATTTATTTATGTATTATTAGATATAAGTACACTGTAGCTGTCTTCAGACACTCCAGTAGAGGGTGTCTGATTATGGAGAATCTAAATCCTCTTATAATCTGCATATGATGTACATAAACACAGCCTCAGGTATACTTCTAAAAATTTAAAGAAGTGTGGGGCCACTAAAAGGGCTCAACAATTAACAGCATTATCTCCTCTTCCGGAGAATCTTGGATCAACTACCAGCAACTATATGGTGGCCCTCTCCAGTTCCCGGGGATCAGATAGACAGACAGACAGACAGACAGACAGAGATATGGATGGAAGGCTTGCCTGGACTTTCTTTCTTTCTTATTTTTTTTAAAAAATGTTTATTGATTTATGTATTTATGTATTTATTTATTTATTTATTTATTTATTTATTTATTTATTTATTAGATATAAGTACACTGTAGCTGTCTTCAGACAATCCAGAAGAGGGTGTCAGATTCCTGAGAATCTAAATCCCTCTTATGGTCTGCATATGATGTACATAAACAAAGCCTCACATATACTTCTAAAAATTTAAAGATGGGGGGGGGGCACTTAAAGGGCTCAACAAATAACAGCATTGTCTCCTCTTCCAGAGAACCTGGGATCAACTACCAGCAAGTATAAGATGGACCATCTCCAGTTCCAGGGGATCAGACAGACAGATAGACAGACAGAGATAAGGATGGCACTCCTGCCTGGTCTCTCTTTATTTCTTATCCATTTTAAAAAATGTTTATTTATTTATTTATTTATTTATTTATTTATTTATTTATTTATTTATGAGATATAAATACACTGTAGCTGTCTTCAGACACTCCAGAAGAGGGTGTCAGATTCTGATGAATCTAAATCCCTCTTCTGGTCTGCATATGATGTACATAAACACAGCCTCACATATACTTCTAAAAATTTAAAGATGGTTGGGGCCACTGAAAGGGCTCAAAAATTAACAGCATTGTCTCCTCTTCCAAGGAACCTGGGATCAACTACCAGCAACTATATTTTGGCCCATCTCCAGTTCCAGTGGATATGACAGATAGACAGACAGACAGACGGACAGACAAGGTGGCAGGCCTGCCTGGTCTTTCTTTCTTTCTTATCCTTTTTAAAAAAATGTTTATTTATTTATTTATGTATTTATTAGATATAAGTACACTGTAGCTGTCTTCAGACACTCCAGAAGTGGGTGTCAGATTCTGGAGAATCTAAATCACCCTTATTGTCTGCATATGAGGTACATAAACAGAGACTCACATATACTTCTAAAAATATAAAGATGGGTGGGACCACTGAAAGGGCTCAACAATTAACAGCATTATCTCCTCTTCCAGAGAACCTGGGATCAACTACCAGCAACTATATGATGGCCCATCTCCAGTTCCAGGGGATCAGAAAGACAGACAGACAGACAGAGAGAGATAAGGATGACAGGCCTGCCTGGTATTTCTTTCTTTCTTATCCTTTTTAAAAAATGTTTATTTATTTATTTATTTATTTATTTATTTATTTATTTATTATATATAAGAACACTGTAGCTGTCTTCAGACACTCCAGAAGAGGGTGTGAGGTTCTGGATAATCTATATCCCTCTTATGGTCTGCATATGATGTACATAAACACAGCCTCACATATACTTCTAAAAATTTAAAGATGGTTGGGGCCACTGAAATGGCTCAACAATTAACAGCATTGTCTCCTCTTCCAAGGAACCTGGGATCAACTACGAGCAACTATATTTTGGCCCATCTCCAGTTCCAGTGGATATGACAGATAGACAGACAGACAGACGGACAGACAAGGTGGCAGGCCTGCCTGGTCTTTCTTTCTTTCTTATCCTTTTTAAAAAAATGTTTATTTATTTATTTATGTATTTATTAGATATAAGTACACTGTAGCTGTCTTCAGACACTCCAGAAGTGGATGTCAGATTCTGGAGAATCTAAATCACCCTTATTGTCTGCATATGAGGTACATAAACAGAGACTCACATATACTTCTAAAAATATAAAGATGGGTGGGACCACTGAAAGGGCTCAACAATTAACAGCATTATCTCCTCTTCCAGAGAACCTGGGATCAACTACCAGCAACTATATGATGGCCCATCTCCAGTTCCAGGGGATCAGAAAGACAGACAGACAGACAGACAAAGATAAGGATGGCAGGCCTGCCTGGTTTTTCTTTCTTTCTTATCCTTTTTAAAATATGTTTATTTATTTATTTATTTATTTATTTATTTATTTATTTATTTATTTATTCGATATAAGAACACTGTAGCTGTCTTCAGACACTCCAGAAGAGGGTGTGAGGTTCTGGATAATCTATATCCCTCTTATGGTCTGCATATGATGTACATAAACACAGCCTCACATAAACTTCTAAAAATTTAAAGATGGGTGGGACCACTGAAAGGGCTCAACAATTAACAGCATTATCTCCTCTCCAGAGAACCTGGGATCAACTACCATCAACTATATGGTGGCCCATCTCCAGTCCCAGGGGATCAGACAGACAGACAGAGAAACAGACAAGGATAAGGATGGCATGCCTGCCTGGTCTTTCTTTCTTTCTTTCTTATCCATTTTTAAAAATGTTTATTTATTTATTTATTTATTTATTTATTTATTTATTTATTTATTTATTAGATATAAGTATACTGTAGCTGTCTTCAGACACTCCAGAATAGGGTGTCAGAATCTGGAGAATATAAATCCCTCTAATGGTCTGCATATGATGTACATAAACACAGTCTCACATATACTTCTAAAAATTTAAAGATGGGTGGGGTCCCTGAAAGGGCTCAAAAATTAACAGCATTGACTCCTCTTCCAGAGAACCTGGGATCAACTACCAGCAACTATATGATGGCCCACCTTTAGTTCCAGGGGATCAGACAGCCAGACAGCCAGACAGAGATAAGGATGGAAGGCCTGCCTGGTCTTTCTTTCTTTCTTATCCTTTTAAAAAATGTTTATTTATTTATTTATTTATGTATTATTAGATATAAGTACACTGTAGCTGTCTTCAGACACTCCAGTAGAGGGTGTCTGATTATGGAGAATCTAAATCCTCTTATAATCTGCATATGATGTACATAAACACAGCCTCAGGTATACTTCTAAAAATTTAAAGAAGTGTGGGGCCACTAAAAGGGCTCAACAATTAACAGCATTATCTCCTCTTCCGGAGAATCTTGGATCAACTACCAGCAACTATATGGTGGCCCTCTCCAGTTCCCGGGGATCAGATAGACAGACAGACAGACAGACAGACAGACAGAGATATGGATGGAAGGCTTGCCTGGACTTTCTTTCTTTCTTATTTTTTTTAAAAAATGTTTATTGATTTATGTATTTATGTATTTATTTATTTATTTATTTATTTATTAGATATAAGTACACTGTAGCTGTCTTCAGACAATCCAGAAGAGGGTGTCAGATTCCTGAGAATCTAAATCCCTCTTATGGTCTGCATATGATGTACATAAACAAAGCCTCACATATACTTCTAAAAATTTAAAGATGGGGGGGGGCACTTAAAGGGCTCAACAAATAACAGCATTGTCTCCTCTTCCAGAGAACCTGGGATCAACTACCAGCAAGTATAAGATGGACCATCTCCAGTTCCAGGGGATCAGACAGACAGATAGACAGACAGAGATAAGGATGGCACTCCTGCCTGGTCTCTCTTTATTTCTTATCCATTTTAAAAAATGTTTATTTATTTATTTATTTATTTATTTATTTATTTATTTATTTATGAGATATAAATACACTGTAGCTGTCTTCAGACACTCCAGAAGAGGGTGTCAGATTCTGATGAATCTAAATCCCTCTTCTGGTCTGCATATGATGTACATAAACACAGCCTCACATACACTTCTAAAAATTTAAAGATGGGTAGGGCCACTGAAAGGGCTCAACAGTAACAGCATTTTCTCCTCTTCCAGAGAACCTGGGATCAACTACCAGCAACTATATGGTGGCCCATCTCCATTTCCGGGGATCAGATAGACAGACAGACAGACAGACAGAGATATGGATGGCATGCCTGCCTGGTCTTTCTTTCTTGCTTATCCTTTTTAAAAAATGTTTATTTATTTATTTATTTATTTATTTATTTATTTATTTATGTATTTATTAGATATAAGTACACTGTAGCTGTTCAGACACTCCAGTAGAGGGTGTCAGATTCTGGAGAATCTAAAACCCTCTTGTGGTCTGCATATGATGTACATAAACACAGCCTCACATACACTTCTAAATATTTAAAGATGGGTGGGACCACTGAAAGGTCTCAACAATTAACAGCATTGTCTCCCCTTCCAGAGAACCTGGGATCAACTACCAGCAACTATATGGTGGCCCATATCCAGTATCAGAGGATCAGACAGACAGACAGACAGACAGACAGAGATAAGGATGGCAGGCCTGCCAGGTCTTTCTTTCGTTCTTATCCTTTTTTAAAAATGTTTATTTATTTATTTACTTATTTATTTATTTATTTATTCATTTATTTATTTTTTTATGTATTTATTCGATATAAGTACACTGTAGCTGTCTTCAGATACTCCAGTAGAGGGTGTCAGAATCTGGAGAATCTAAACCCCTCTAATGGTCTGCATATGATGTACATAAATAGAGACTCACATATACTTCTAAAAATATAAAGATTGGTGGGGCCACTGAAAGGGCTCAACAATTAACAGCATTGTCTCCTCTTCCAGAGAACCTGGGACCAACTACCAGCAACTATATGGTGGCCCATCTCCAGTTCCAGGGGATCAGACAGACAGAGAGACAGACAGACAGAGATAAGGATGGCAGGCCTGCCTGGTCTTTCTTTCTTTCTTATCCTTTTTAAAAAATGTTTATTTATTTATTTATGTATATATTTATTCGATATAAGTACACTGTAGCTGTCTTCAGACACTCCAGAAGAGGGTGTCAGATTCTGGAGAATCTAAATCCCTCTTATGGTATGCATATGATGTACATAAACAGAGATTCACATACACTTCTAAAAATTTAAAGATGGGTGGGGCCACTTAAAGGGCTCAACAAATAACAGCATTGTCTCCTCTTCCAGAGAACCTGGGATCAACTACCAGCAAGTATATGATGGACCATCTCCAGTTCCAGGGTATCAGACAGACAGATAGACAGACAGAGATAAGGATGGCACTCCTGCCTGGTCTTTCTTTATTTCTTATCCATTTTAAAAAATGTTTATTTATTTATTTATTTATTTATTAGATATAAATACACTGTAGCTGTCTTCAGACACTCCAGAAGAGGGTGTCAGATTCTGGACAATCTAAATCCCACTTAAGGTCTGCATATGATGTACATTAACACAGCCTCACATACACTTCTAAAAATTTAAGGATGGGTGGGGCGACTGAAAGGGCTCAACAATTAACAGCATTGTCTCCTCTTCCAGAGAACCTGGGATCAACTACCAGCAACTATATGGTGGCCCATCTCCAGTTCCCGGGGATCAGATAGACAGACAGACAGACAGACAGACAGACAGAGA
>NW_028227278.1:10115492-10155492 GCF_978045245.1 Mus caroli | reverse complement strand
GAGAGCACTCTGGAGGCAGAGGCAGTCAGTTTCTGAGTTCGAGGCCAGCCTGGTTAAAGACAGGGATAGGCAGGGCTAGGCAAGGCAGGGCTGGGCTAGGCTAGGCTAGGCAAGGGGCTGGGCTAGGCAAGGCAAGGGGCTAGGCTAGGCAACGCAAGGGGCTAGGCAAGACAGACAGACAGAGAGAAAGACAGACAAGGATGGAAGCCTGCCTGGTTTTTCTTTCTTTCTTATCCCTTTTAAAAAATGTATATTTATTTATTTATTTATTTATTTATTTATTTATGTATTTATTAGATATAAGTACACTGTAGCTGTCTTCAGACACTCCAGAAGAGGGTTTCAGATTCTGGAGAATCTATATCCCTCTTATGGTCTGCATATGATGTACATAAACACAGACTCACATATACTTCTAAAAATTTAAAGATGAGTAGGACCACTGAAAGGGCTCAACAATTAACAGCATTGTCTCCTCTTCCAGAGAACCTGGGATCAACTACCAGCAACTATATGGTGGCCCATCTCCAGTTCCAGAGGATCAGACAGACAGACAGAGATACAGATAGAGTTAAGGATGGCAAGCCTACCTGGTCTTTCATTCTTTCTTATCCTTTTAAAAAATGTTTATTTATTTATTTATTTATTTATTTATTTATTTATTTATTTATTCGATATAAGTACACTGTAGCTGTCTTCAGACACTCCAGAAGAGGGTGTCAGATTCTGGAGAATCTAAATCCCTCTTATGGTCTGCATATGATGTACATGAACACAGCCTCACATATACTTATAAAAATTTAAAGATGGGTGGGTCCACTGAAAGGGCTCAAAAATTAACAGCATTGTCTCCTCTTCCAGAGAACCTGGGATCAACTACCAGCAACTATATGGTGGCCCATCTCCAGTTCCAGGCGATCAGACAGACAGACAGACATACAGACAAGGATGGCAGGCCTTCCTGCTTTTTATTTCTTTCTTATCCGTTTAAAAAGGTTTATTTATTTATTTATGAATTTATTATATATAAGTACACTGTAGCTGTCTTCAGACACTCAGAAAGAGGGTGTCAGATTCTGGAGAATCTAAGTCCCTCTTATGATATGCATATGATGTACATAAAAACAGCTTCACATTTATTTCTAAAAATTTAAAGATGGGTGGGGCCACTGTGAGGGCTCAACAATTAACAGCATTGTCTCCTCTTCCAGAGAACCTGGGATCAACTACCAGCAACTATATGGTGGCCCATCTCCAGATCCAGGGGATCAGAGAGACAGACAGACAGACAGACAGACAAGGATGGCAGGCCTGCCTGGTTTTTCTTTCTTTCTTATCCTTTTTAAAACATGTTTATTTATTTATTTATGTATTTATTAGATATAAGTACACTGTAGCTGTCTTCAGACACTCCAGAAGAGGGTATCAGATTCTGGAGAATATAAATCCCTCTTATGGTCTACATACAATGTACATAAACACAGCCTCACATATACTTCTAAAAATTTAAAGATGGGCGGGGCAACTGAGAGGGCTCAACAATTAACAGCATTGTCTCTTCTTCCAGAGAATCTGGGATCAACTACCAGCAACTATATGGTGACCCATCTCCAGTTCCAGGGGATCAGATAGACAGACAGACAGACAGACATACAGACAGACAGAGATAAGGATGGCAGGCCTGCCTGGTCTTTCTTTCTTTCTTATCCTTTTTAAAAATTGTTTATTAATTTACGTATGTATTTATTAGATATAAGTACACTGTAGCTGTCTTCAAACACTCCCGAAGAAGGTGTCAGATTCTGGAGAATCTATATCCCTCTTATGGTCTGCATATGATGTACATAAACACAGCCTCACATATACTTCTAAAAATTTAAAGATGGGTGGGGCCACTGAAAGGGCTCAACAATTAACAGCATTGTCTCCTCTTCCAGAGAACCTGGGATGAACCACCAGCAACTATATGGTGGCCCATCTCGAGTTCCAGGGGATCAGACAGATGTCAGACAGAGAGAGATAAGAATGGCAGGCCTGCCTGGTTTTTCTTTCTTTCTTATCCTTTTAAAAAATGTTTATTTATTTATTTTTTTTTTTTTTTATTTATTAGATATAAGTACACTGTAGCTGTCTTCAGACACTCCAGTAGAGGGTGTCAGATTCTGGAGAATCTAAATCCTCTTATAATCTGCATATGATGTACATGAACACAGCCTCACATATACTTCAAAAATTTAAAGAAGGGTGGGGCCACTGAAAAAGCTCAACAATTAACAGCATTGTCTCCTCTTCCAGAGAACCTGGGATCAACTACCAGCAACTATATGGTGTCCCATCTCCAGTTCTCAGGGATCAGACAGACAGACAGACAGACAGAGCTAAGGATGGCAGGCCTGCCTTTTCTTTCTTTCTTTCTTATCCTTTTAAAAAATGTTTATTTAATTATTTATTTATGTATTTATTAGATATAAGTACACAGTAGCTGTCTTCAGACACTCCAGAAGAGGGTTTCAGATTCTGGAGAATCTAAATCCCTCTTATGGTCTGCACATGATGTACCTAAACACAGCCTCACATATACTTCTAAAAATTTAAAGATGGGTGGGACCACTGAAAGGGCTCAACAATTAATATCATTGTCTCCTCTTCCAGAGAACCTGGGATCAACTACCAGCAACTATATGGTGGCCCATCTGCAGTTCCAGGGGATCAGACAGACAGACAGACAGACAGAGATAAGGATGGCAGGCCTGCCTGGTCTTTCTTTCTTACTTATCCTGTTTAAAAAAATGTTTATTTATTTATTTATTTATTTATTTATTTATTTATATATTTATGTATTTATTATATATAAGTACACAGTAGCTGTCTTCAGACACTCCAGAAGAGGGTGTCAAATTCAGGAAAATCTAAATCCCTCTTATGGTCTGCATATGATGTACATAAACATAGCCTCACATATACTTCTAAAAATTTAAAGATGGGTGGGGCCACTGAAAATGCTCAACAATTAACAGCATTGTCTCCTCGTCTAGAGAGCCTGGGATGAACTACCAGCAACTATATGGTGGCCCATCTCTAGTTCCAGGGTATCAAACAGACAGACAGACAGACAGAGATAAGGATGGAGGCCTGCCTGGTCTTTCTTTCTTTCTTATCCTTTTTAAAAAATGTTTATTTATTTATTTATGTATTAATTAGATATAAGTACACTGTAGCTGTCTTCAGAACTCCAGTAGAGGGTGTCAGATTCTGGAGAATCTAAATCCTCTTATAATCTGCATATGATGTACATAAACACAGCCTCAGGTATACTTCTAAAAATTTAAAGAAGTGTGGGGCCACTGAAAGGGCTCAACAATTACCAGCATTGTCTCCTCTTCCAGAGAACCTTGGATCAACTACCAGCAACTATATGGTGGGCCATCTTGAGTTCCCGGGGATCAGATAGATAGACAGACAGACAGACAGACAGACAGAGATATGGATGGTAGGCCTGCCTGGTCTTTCTTTCTTTTTTATCCTTTTTAAAAAATGTTTATTTATTTATTTATTTATTTATCTATTTATTTATTAGATATAAGTACACTGTAGTTGTCTTCAGACACTCCAGAAGAGGGTGTCAGTTTCTGGAGAATCTAAATCCCTCTTATGGTTTGCATATGATGTACATAAACACAGCCTCACATACACTTCTAAATATTTAAAGATGGGTGGGACCACTGAAAGGTCTCAACAATTAACAGCATTGTCTCCTCTTCCAGAGAACCTGGGATCAACTACCAGCAACTATATGGTGGCCCATATCCAGTATCAGAGGATCAGACAGACAGACAGGCAGACAGACAGAGATAAGGATGGCAGGCCTGCCTGATTTTTCTTTCTTTCTTATCCTTTTTTAAAAATGTTTATTTATTTATTTATTTATTTATATTTATTAGATATAAGTACACTGTAGCTGTCTTCAGACACTCCAGAAGAGGGTGTCAGATTCTGGAGAATCTAAATCCCTCTTATGGTCTGCATATGATGTACATAAACAGAGACTCACATACACCTCTAAAAATTTAAAGATGGGTGGGGCCACTTAATGGGCTCAACAAATAACAGCATTGTCTCCTCTTCCAGAGAACCTGGTATCAACTACCAGCAAGTATATCATGGACCATCTCCAGATCCAGGGGATCAGACAGACAGAGATAAGGATGGCACTCCTGCCTTGTCTTTCTTTATTTCTTATCCATTTTAAAAAATGTTTATTTATTTATTTATTTATTTATTAGATATAAATACTGTACCTGTCTTCAGACACTCCAGAAGAGGGTGTCAGATTCTGGACAATTTAAATCCCTCTTATGGTCTGCATATGATGTACATAAACACAGCCTCACATACACTTCTAAAAATTTAAGGATGGGTGGGGCGACTGAAAGGGCTCAACAATTAACAGCATTGTCTCCTCTTCCAGAGAACCTGGGATCAACTACCAGCAACAATATGGTGGCCCATCTCCAGTTATGGGGATCAGATAGACAGACAGACAGACAGACAGACAGAGATATGGATGGAAGGCCTGCCTGGTCTTTCTTTCTTTCTTATCCTGTTTAAATAATGTTTATTTATTTATTTATTTATTTATTTATTTATTTATTCATTCATTTATTTATTTATTAGATATAAGTACACTGTAGCTGTCTTCAGACACTCCAGAAGAGGGTGTCAGATTCTGATGAATCTAAATCCCTCTTCTGGTCTGCATATGATGTACATAAACACGGCCTCATATACACTTCTAAAAATTTAAAGATGGGTAGGGCCACTGAAAGGGCTCAACAATTAACAGCATTGTCTCCTCTTCCAGAAAACCTGGGATCAACTACCAGCAACTATATGGTGGCCCATCTCCAGTTATGGGGATCAGATAGACAGACAGACAGACAGACAGAGATATGGATGGCAGGCCTGCCTGGTCTTTCTTTCTATTCCATTTTTAAAAATGTTTATTTATTTATTTATTTATTTATTTATTTATTTATTTATTAGATATAAATACACTGTAGCTGTCTTCAGACACTCCAGAAGAGGGTGTCAGATTCTGGAGAATCTAAATCCCTCTTATGGTATGCATATGATGTACATAAAGAGAGACTCACATACACTTCTAAAAATTTAAAGATGGGTGGGGCCACTTAAAGGGCTCAACAAATAACAGCATTGTCTCCTCTTCCAGAGAACCTGGTGTCAACTACCAGCAAGTATATGATGGACCATCTCCAGTTCCAGGGGATCAGACAGACAGATAGACAGACAGAGATAAGGATGGCTCTCCTGCCTGGTCTTTCTTTATTTCTTATCCATTTTAAAAAATGTTTATTTATATATTTATTTATTTATTTATTTATTTATTTATTTATTAGATATAAATACACTGTAGCTGTCTTCAGACACTCCAGAAGAGGGTGTCAGATTCTGGACAATCTAAATCCCTCTTAAGGTCTGCATATGATGTACATAAACACAGCCTCACATACACTTCTAAAAATTTAAGGATGGGTGGGGCGACTGAAAGGGCTCAACAATTAACAGCATTGTCTCCTCTTCCAGAGAACCTGGGATCAACTACCAGCAACTATATGGTGGCCCATCTCCAGTTCCCGGGGATCAGATAGACAGACAGACAGACAGACAGAGATATGGATGGAAGGCCTGCCTGGTCTTTCTTTCTTTCTTATCCTGTTTAAATAATGTTTATTTATTTATTTATTTATTTATTTATTTATTTATTTATTTATTAGATATAAGTACACAGTAGCTGTCTTCAGACACTCCAGTAGAGGGTGTCAGATTCTGATGACTCTAAATCCCTCTTCTGGTCTGCATATGATGTACATAAACACAGCCTCACATATACTTCTAAAAATTTAAACATGGGTAGGGCCACTGATAGGGCTCAACAAGCTGGGCGTGTTGGCGCACGCCTTTAATCCCAGCACTCGGGAGGCAGAGGCAGGCAGATTTCTGAGTTCGAAGCCAGCCTGGTCTACAAAGTGAGTTCCAGGACAGCCAGGGCTACACAGAGAAACCCTGTCTCCAAAAACCAAAAAAAAAAAAAAAAAAAAAAAAAAAAAAAAAAAAAAGAAAGGGCTCAACATTAACAGCATTGTCTCCTCCTCCAGAGAACCTGGGATCAACTACCAGCAACTATATGGTGGCCCATCTACAGTTCCAGGGGATCAGATAGACAGACAGACAGAAAGACAGAGATATGGATGGAAGGCCTGCCTGGTCTTTCTTTCTTTCTTATCCTTTTTAAAAAATGTTTATTTATTTATTTATTTATTTATTTATTTATTTATTTATGTATTTATTAGATATAAATACACTGTAGCTGTCTTCTGACACTCCAGTAGAGGGTGTCAGATTCTGGAGAATCTAAATCATCTTATAATGTGCATAAGATGTACATAAACACAGCCTAAAGTATACTTCTAAAAATTTAAAGAAGTGTGGGGCCACTGAAAGGGCTCAACAATTAACAGCATTGTCTCCTCTTCCAGAGAACCTTGGATCAACTACCAGCAACTATATGGTGGCCCATCTCCAGTTCCCGGGGATCAGATAGACAGACAGACAGACAGACAGAGATATGGATGGTAGGCCTGCCTGGTCTTTCTTTCTTTCTTATCCTTTTAAAAAATGTTTATTTATGTATTTATTTATTTATCTATTTATTTATTAGACATCAGTACACTTTAGCTGTCTTCAGACACTCCAGAAGAGGGTGTCAGATTCTGGAGAATCTAAATCCCTTTTATGGTTTGCATATGATGTACATAAACACAGCCTCACATACACTTCTAAATATTTAAAAATGGGTGGGACCACTGAAATGTCTCAACAATTAACAGCATTGTCTCCTCTTCCAGAGAACCTGGGATCAACTACCAGCAACTATATGGTGGCCCATATCCAGTATCAGAGGATCAGACAGACAGACAGACAGACAGACAGAGATAAGGATGGCAGACCTGCCTAGTCTTTCTTTCTTTCTTATCCTTTTTAAAAAATGTTTATTTATTTATTTATTTATTTATTTATTTATTTATGTATTTATTAGATATAAGTACACTGTAGCTGTCTGCAGACACTCCAGAAGAGGGTGTCAGATACTGGAGAATCTAAATCCCTCTTATGGTCTGCATATGATGTACATAAACAGAGACTCACATACACTTCTAAAAATTTAAAGATGGGTGGGGCCACTGAAAGGGCTCAACAATTAACAGCATTGTCTTCTCTTCCAGAGAACCTGGGATCAACTACCAGCACCTATATGGTGGCCCATCTCCAGTTCCAGGGGATCAGACAGACAGAGAGACAGACAGACAGAGATAAGGATGGTAGGCCTGCCTGAATTTTCTTTCTTTCTTATCCTTTTTAAAAAATGTTTATTTATTTATTTATTTATTTATTTATTTATTTATTTATTTATATTTATTCGATATAAGTACACTGTAGCTGTCTTCAGACACTCCAGAAGAGGGTGTCAGATTCTGGAGAATCTAAATCCCTCTTATGGTCTGCATATGATGTACATAAACAGAGACTCACATACACCTCTAAAAATTTAAAGATGGGTGGGGCCACTTAATGGGCTCAACAAATAACAGCATTGTCTCCTCTTCCAGAGAACCTGGTATCAACTACCAGCAAGTATATGATGTACCATCTCCAGTTCCAGGGGATCAGACAGACAGACAGACAGACAGAGATAAGGATGGCAGGCCTGCCTGGTCTTTCTTTCTTTTTTATCCTTTAAAAAATGTTTATTTATTTATTTATTTATTTATTTATTTATTTATTTATTCATTTATGTATTTACTAGATATAAGTACACTGTAGCTGTCTTCTGACACTCCAGTAGAGGGTGTCACATTCTGCAGAATCTAAATCCCTCTTATGGTCTGCATATGATGTACATAAACACAGCCTCACATATACTTCAAAAATTTAAAGAAGGGTGGGGCCACTGAAAAAGCTCTTCAAGTAACAGCATTGTCTCCTCTTCCAGAGTACCTGGGATCAACTACCATCCACTATATAGTGGCCCATCTCCAGTTCTCAGGGATCAGACAGACAGACAGACAGACAGACAGAGATAAGGATGGCAGGCCTGCCTGGTCTTTCTTTCTTTCTTATCCTTTGTAAAAAATGTTTATTTAATTATTTATTTATGTATTTATTAGATATAAGTACACAGTAGCTGTCTTCAGACACTCCAGAAGAGGGTGTCAGATTCTGGAGAATCTAAATCCCTCTTATGGTCTGCATATGATGTACATAAACACAGCCTCACATATACTTCTAAAAATTTAAAGATGGGTAGGACCACTGAAAGGGCTCAACAATTAACATCATTGTCTCCTCTTCCATAGAACCTGGGATCAACTACCAGCAACTATATGGTGGCCCATCTGCAGTTCCAGGGGATCAGACAGACAGACAGACAGACAGAGATAAGGATGGCAGGCCTGCCTGGTCTTTCTTTCTTTCTTATCCTTTAAAAAATGTTTATTTATTTATGTATTTATTATATATAAGTACACTGTAGCTGTCTACAGACACTCCAGAAGAGTGTGTTAGATTCTAGAGAATCTAAATCCCTCTTATGGTCTGTGTATGATGTACATAAACACAGCCTCACATATACTGAGCTGAGGTGTCACAGGCCAACTGCTGGAATTTCTGAGTACCACCTAGAGAGAGAAAAGCTATGCTGTGGTTGTTTAATTTATGTATTTTAATATTTCTATTTGTTGTTTTGTTTTGTTTTATTTGTTTTTAGAGAAGGCCTCAGTCTGTAGCTCTGGCTGACCCAGGACTGCCTACTTGTGTTAATTAGGGTTTCACAGCTGAGAACAGACACCAAGAGCAAGGTAAGGTTTAGAAAACCCGACCTTCAGTGGTGGCTCAAGCTCTTAATGAGAGCACTCTGTAGGTAGAGGCAGTAAGTTTCTGAGTTCGAGGCCACCCTGGTGAAAGACAGGGTTAGGCAGGGCTAGGGTAGGCTAGGGTAGGCTATAGGGTAGGCTAGGGTAGGCTATAGGGTAGGCTATAGGGTAGGCTAGGGGAAAGAAAGAAAGAAAGAAAGAAAGAAAGAAAGAAAGAAAGAAAGAAAGAAAGAAAGAAAGAAAGAAAGAAAGAAAGAAAGAAAGAGGTTTTATAAAAAGGGTTAAAGTTTTTAAAAATTAAAAAAAAAATACCAGATCACCATCACACAGCATTGGCTGTCTTCAGGTGTATCCTTTCAGCCTCCAAAACAAAAAGCAATGGCTGGCTGTCTTCAGGTGTATCCTATTCTCCAGTCTTATTTCCAACCTAAGAGCTGGGCTGAGCTGCCTCATTATGTAATTGCAAACCTTCCTTGGTTTGTCTTTTCCATTTCTAAGACTAACAGGCCTTTTTCTATTTAGAGAATATGCTCATGACTGTACTTTAGATATAGTAAATATAACTGTTGCTTATAAAACTTGTTTTCTAGGAATTTTTAAAGGGCAATGGCAGAGTTTATTTTTTAAAAATATTTTGCATTTATTTATTTGTGTGAGTGATGAAGCTCAGGTCTTCAAACTCGTCAAGAGGTATGATTACCTCCCCTCTCTCTCAACCCCTCTCTCTCCTCTCTCAATGATTGTGTAAGAATGTTTTGCATGTGTATGCTGTGCCCACAGACTCCAGAACAGAGTATTAGATCCCCTGGAACTGGAGATGGGCCACCATATATAATACTGGTAATTGAGCCCAGGTTCTCTGGAAGAGGAGACAATGCTCTTAATTGTTGAGCCCTCTCTGTAGCCACATCTTTCTTTCTTTTTTTTTTTTTTTTTTGAGTATATGTGAGGCTGTGTTTATATACATCATATGCAGACAATAAGAATGATTTAGATTCTTCAGAATCTGACACCCTCTTCTGGACTGTCTGAAGATAGCTACAGCATACTTAAATATAATAAATAAATAAATCTTTAAAAAGAAAAGGAAAAGTAAAAAAGAAAGAACAGGCCTGCCATATGCATGTTCATAGAGGAAAATGGAAGAGACCCCAATCTAACCTCAGCAGGGTGCTTCCTTCTGGATGGTAGCTCACAGTTTCATCCCAGCAAGACAGGCAAATCACTGAGTTCAAGGACAGTAAGGTTCAGGACAGCCAAGGTTAGGAAGGAAAAGGGTCTATGTTGAGAATACAAACCTACAAAACAACAACTAGGAAAAAGAAGTGACAGTGTAACTTGGGGTAGGGTACCAACAAGAGAAAGCTTTCTGTTACCACTTACAAACACCAGTAGCCTTGCACCCTTCTGCCCAGGTCCCTGCCTTCCTTTCTAGGAATTCTAAGGATGCCAGGGGGTGGGGCAATCCAGATTAACTTTTTAATAACAAAGACTTGGTCTTTGATGTCTAGAGGAAGCCCTTCTCAGTGCCTTTAACTACCACTGAACTTTCAGGGCTGTGACTCAACTGTAACAAGGAACAGAGCTAAGAACCTGCAGCCTTTGAAAACAACTATTTTTTTAAAGTGGGGGACACAAATCAGCAGTAGAACCCCTCAGGTTCAGCCATAATACTTGTTAGGGAAACAGCCTCAATGTCCGGAGCTGAGGTCTCATGGGTGAACTGCTTCAAACTCTGAGTATCATTGAAAGAAAGAAAAGATATCATGTGGTTTCTTAATTTATTTATTTTATTATTTCTATTTTTTTTGTTTTCTTTTGTTTTGTTTTAGAAAAGGCCTCAGTCTGTAGCTATGGCTAACCTAGGACAGACTACATGTGTTAATTAGGGTTTCACAGTTGAGAAACAGACCATACCTATGTAAGACTTAGAAAACCCAACAGTCAGTGGTGGCTCGAGCTCTTAATGAGAGCACTCTGGAGGCAGAGGCAGTCAGTTTCTGAGTTTGAGGCCAGCCTGGTTAAAGACAGGGATAGGCAGGGCTAGGCAAGGCAGGGCTGGGCTAGGCTAGGCTAGGCAAGGGGCTGGGCTAGGCAAGGCAAGGGGCTAGGCTAGGCAACGCAAGGGGCTAGGCAAGACAGACAGACAGAGAGAAAGACAGACAAGGATGGAAGCCTGCCTGGTTTTTCTTTCTTTCTTATCCCTTTTAAAAAATGTATATTTATTTATTTATTTATTTATGTATTTATTTATTTATTTATTTATTTATTTATTTATTTATTTATGTATTTATTAGATATAAGTACACTGTAGCTGTCTTCAGACACTCCAGCAGAGGGTTTCAGATTCTGGAGAATCTATATCCCTCTTATGGTCTACATATGATGTACATAAACACAGCCTCACATATACTTCTAAAAATTTAAAGATGGGTAGGACCACTGAAAGGGCTCAACAATTAACAGCATTGTCTCCTCTTCCAGAGAACCTGGGATCAACTACCAGCAACTATATGGTGGCCCATCTCCAGTTCCAGGGGATCAGACAGACAGACAGAGATACAGACAGATAGAGTTAAGGATGGCAGGCCTACCTGGTCTTTCATTCTTTCTTATCCTTTTAAAAAATGTTTATTTATTTATTTATTTATTTATTTATTTATTTATTTATTTATTCGATATAAGTACACTGTAGCTGTCTTCAGACACTCCAGAAGAGGGTGTCAGATTCTGGAGAATCTAAATCCCTCTTATGGTCTGCATATGATGTACATGAACACAGCCTCACATATACTTATAAAAATTTAAAGATGGGTGGGGCCACTGAAAGGGCTCAAAAATTAACAGCATTGTCTCCTCTTCCAGAGAACCTGGGATCAACTACCAGCAACTATATGGTGGCCCATCTCCAGTTACAGGCGATCAGACAGACAGACAGACATACAGACAAGGATGGCAGGCCTTCTGGTTTTTATTTCTTTCTTATCCGTTTAAAAAGGTTTATTTATTTATTTATGAATTTATTATATATAAGTACACTGTAGCTGTCTTCAGACACTCAGGAAGAGGGTGTCAGATTCTGGAGAATCTAAGTCCCTCTTATGATATGCATATGATGTACATAAAAACAGCTTCACATTTATTTCTAAAAATTTAAAGATGGGTGGGGCCACTGTGAGGGCTCAACAATTAACAGCATTGTCTCCTCTTCCAGAGAACCTGGGATCAACTACCAGCAACTATATGGTGGCCCATCTCCAGATCCAGGGGATCAGAGAGACAGACAGACAGACAGACAGACAAGGATGGCAGGCCTGCCTGGTTTTTCTTTCTTTCTTATCCATTTTAAAACATGTTTATTTATTTATTTATGTATTTATTAGATATAAGTACACTGTAGCTGTCTTCAGACACTCCAGAAGAGGGTATCAGATTCTGGAGAATATAAATCCCTCTTATGGTCTACATACAATGTACATAAACACAGCCTCACATATACTTCTAAAAATTTAAAGATGTGTGGGGCCACTGAAAGGGCTCAACAATTAACAGCATTGTCTCCTCTTCCAGAGAACCTGGGATTAAACTACCAGCAACTATGTGGTGGCCCATCTCCAGTTCCAGGGGATCAGACAGACAGACAGACAGACAGACAGAGATAAGGATGGCAGGCCTGCCTGATTTTTCTTTCTTTCTTATACTTTAAAAAAATGTTTATTTATTTATTAATTAATTAATTTATTTATTTATTTATTAGAAATAAGTACACTGTAGCTGTCTTCAGACACTCCAGAAGAGGGTATCAGTTTCTGGAGAATCTAAATACCTCTTATGGTCTGCATATGATGTACATAACACAGCCTCACATATATTTCTAAATATTTAAAGATGTGTGGGGCCACTGAAAGGGCTCAACAATTAACAGCATTGTCTCCTCTTCCAGAGAACCTGGATCAACTACCAGCAACTATATGGTGGCCCATCTCCAGTTTCAGGGAATCAGACAGACAGACAGACAGACAGATATAAGGATGGAAGGCCTGCCTGGATTTTCTTTCTTTATTATCCTTATTTAAAAATGTTTATTTGTTTATTTATGTATTTATTAGACATAAGTACACTGTAGCTGTCTTCAGACACTCCAGAAGAGGGTGTCATATGCTGGAGAATCTAAATCCCTCTTATGGTCTGCATTTGATGTACATAAACACAGCCTCACAAATACTTCTAAAAATTTAAAGTGGGTGGTGCCACTGAAAGGGCTCAAAAATTTACAGCCTTGTCTCCTCTTGCAGAGAATCTGGGATCAACTACCAGCAACTATATGGTGGCCCACTCCAGTTCCAGGGTATCAGACAGACAGACAGACAGACAGAGATAAGGATGGCAGGCCTTCCTGGTATTTCTTTTTTTTTATCCTTTTTAATAATGCTTATTTATTTATTTATTTATTTATGTATTTATTAGATATAAGTACACTGTAGCTGTCTTCAGACACTCCAGAAGAGAGTGTCAGATTCTGGAGAATCTAAATCCCTCTTATTGTCTGCATATGATGTACATAAACACAGCCTCACATTTACTTCTAAAAATTAAAGATGGGTGTTGCCACTGAACGGCTCAAAAATTAACAGCATTGTCTCCACTTCCAGAGAACCTGAGATCAACTACCAGCAACTATATGGTGGCCCATCTCCAGTTCCAGGGGATCAGACAGAGAGACAGACATACAGACAGATAGAGATAATGATGGCAGGCCTGCTTCGTCTTTCTTTCTTTCTTATCCTTTTTAAGAAATGTTTATTTATTTATTTATGTATTTATTAGATATAAGTACACTGTAGCTGTCTTCAGACATCAGGAAAAAGGTGTCAGATTCTGGAGAATCTAAATCCCTCTTATGGTCTGAATATGATGTACATAAACACAGACTCACATTTACTTCCAAAAATTAAAGTTGTGTGGGGCCACTGTATGGGCTCAACCATTAACAGCATTGTCTCCTCTTCCAGAGAACCTGGGATCAACTACCAGCAACTATATGGTAGCCCATCTCCTGTTCCAGAGGATCAGACAGAGAGACAGACAGACAGACATATAGAGATAACGATGGCAGACCTGCCTGGTCTTTCTTTCTTATCCTTTTTAAGAAATGTTTATTTACTTATTTATGTATTTATTAGATAAAAGTACACTGTAGCTATCTTCAGACACTCCAGAAGAGGGTGTCAGATTCTGGAGAATCTAAATCCCTCTTATGGTCTGCATATGATGTACATAAACACAGCCTCACATATACTTCTAAAAATTTACAGATGGGTGGAGCCACTGAAAGGGCTCAACAATTAACCGCATTGTCTCCTCTTCCAGAGAACCTGGGTTCAACTTCCAGCACCTATATGGTGGCCCATCTCCAGTTCCAGGGTATCAGACAGATAGACAGACAGACAGACAGAGAGACAGAGATAAGGAAGGCAGGCCTCCCTGGTCTTTCTTTCTTTCTTATCCTTTTTAAAAAATGTTTATTTATATATTTATTTATTTATTTATTTATTTATTTATTTATTTATTTATTAGATATAAGTACACTGTGTCTGTCTTCAGACACTCCAGAAGAGGGTGTCAGATTCTGGAGAATCTAAATCCCTCTTATAGTCTGCCTATGATGTACATAAACACAGCATCACATATACTTCAAAAATTTAAAGATGTATGGGGTCACTGAAAGGGCTCAACAATTAACAGCATTATCTCCTCTTCCAGACTACCTGGGATCAACTACCAGCAACTATATGGTGGCTCATCTCCAGTTCTAAGGTATCAGACAGAAAGACAGACAGACAGACAGACAAGGGTGGCAGGCCTGCCTGGTTTTTTTTCTTTCTCATCCTTTTTAAAAATGTTTATTTATTTATTTATGTATTTATTAAATATAAGTACACTTTAGCGGTCTTCAGACACTCCAGGAGAGGGTGTCAGATTCTGGATAATCTAAATCCCTCTTATGGTGTGCATATGATGTACATAAACACAGACTCACATTTACTTCCAAAAATTTAAAGATGTGTGGGGCCACTGAAAGGGCTCAACCATTAACAGCATTGTCTCCTCTTCCAGAGAACCTGGGATCAACTACCAGCAACTATATTGTGGCCCATCTCCAGTTCCAGTGGATCAGAAAGACAGACAGACAGACAGACAGAGATAAGGATGCCAGGCCTGCCTGGTCTTTCTTTATTTCTTATCCTTTAAAAAAATGTTTATTTATTTATTTATTTATTTATTTATTTATTTATTTATTTATTTATGTATTTATTAGATATAAGTACACTGTAGCTGCCTTCAGACACTCCAGAAGAGGGTTTCAGATTCTGGAGAATCTAAATCCCTCTTATGGTCTGCATATGATGTACATAAACACAGCCTCACATATACTTCTAAAAATTTAAAGATTGGTGGGACCATTGAAAGGGCTCAACAATTACCATCACTGTCTCCACTTCCAGAGAACCTGGTATCAACTATCAGCAACTATATAGTGGCCCAACTCCAGTTCCAGGGGATCAGACAGACTGTCAGACAGACAGACAGAGATAAGGATGGCAGGCTTGCCTGGTCTTTCTTTCTTTCTTATCCTTTTGAAAAAATGTTTGCTTATTTATTTATTTATGTATTTATTAGATATAAGTACACTGTAGCTGTCTTCAGACACTCCAGAAGACGGTGTCAGATTCTGGAGAATCTAATTCCCTCTTTTGGCCTGCATATTATGTACATAAACACAGACTCACGTATACTTCTAAAAATTTAAAGATGTGTGGGGCCACTGAGAAGAATGGGAGGGTAGGGAAGTGGGGGGAGGTATGGGGGACTTTTGGGATAGCATTGGAAATGTAATTGAGGAAAATATGTAATAAAAAAAAACAGTGAAAAACATAACAAAACAATTAACAGCATTGTCTCCTCTTCTAGAGAATCTGGGATCAACTACCAGCAACTATATGGTGGCCCTTCTCCAGTTCCAGGGTATCAGACAGACAGACAGACAGAGATAAGGATGGCAGGCCTGCCTGGTCTTTCTTTCTTTCTTATCCTTTTTAAAAAAATGTTTATTTATATATATTTATTTATTTATTTATTTATTTATTTATTTATTTATTTATTAGATATAAGTACACTGTAGCTATCTTTAGACACTCCAGAAGAGGGTGTCAGATTCTGGAGAATCTAAATCCCTCTTACGATCTGCATATGATGTATATAAACACAGCCTCACATTTTCTTCTAAAAATTTAAAGATGGGTGTGGCTTGGAATAAGATGAGTAACCCTGAAAAAGTCAAAAAATGAAAAATCACACTGTAGGATTTGGAATATGGTGAGAAACCCTGAAAAAGTCGAAAAATGAGAAAAGCATGCAGGAGTACCTGGAATATGGTGAGAAACACTGAAAAAGTCTTAAATGAGAATATCACACTCTAGGACTTGGAATATGGTGAGAAACCCTGAAAATGTCGAAAAATGAGAAAATCATGCAGTAGGACCCAGAATATGGAGAGAAACCCTGAAAAAAAAGTCAAAAAATAAGAAAATCACGCAGTAGGACCTGGAAGCTGGTGAGAAACCCTGAAAAAGTCGAAAAATGAGAAAATCACACTGTAGGACTTGGAATATGGTGAGAAACCCTGAAAAAGTCGAAAAATGAGAAAATCACGCAGTAGGACCTGGGATTTGGTGAGAAACACTGAAAAAGTCTTAAAATAGAAAATCACACTGTAGTACTTGGAATATGGTGAAAAATACTGAAAAAGTCTTAAAATGAGAAAATCACACCTTAGGACCTGGAATATGGTGAGAAACCCTGAAAAGGTCAAAAAAATGAGAAAAATCACACTGTAGTACATGGAATATGGGTAGAAACTCTGAAAAAGTCGCAAATTATAAAATGACAGTGTAGGGCCTGGAATATGTTGAGAAAACCTGAAATATTCGAAAAATGAGAAAATGACAATGTAGAACCTGGAATACCGTAAGAAACCCTGAAAAAGTTAAAAAATGAGAAAATCACACTCTAGGACTGGAATATGGTGAGAAACCCTGAAACATCGAAAAATGAGAAAATCATGTAGTAGGACCCAGAATATGGTGAGAAATCCTGAAAAAAGTCGAAAAATGAGAAAATCACGCAGTAGGACCTGGAAGCTGGTGAGAAACCCTGAAAAAGTCGAAAAATGAGAAAATCAAACTGTAGGACCTGGAATATGTTGAGAAACCCTGAAAAATACGAAAAAGGCAAAAATCACACTCTAGGACTTGGAATATGATGAGAAACCGTGAAAAAGTCAAAAAATGAAAAAATCACACTGTAGTACCTGGAATATGGTGAGAAACACTAAAAAACTATTAAAATGAGAAAATCACCCAGTAGGACCTGGAATGTGGTGAGAAACCCTGAAACAGTCGAAATATAAGAAAATCAAACTTGTAGTACATGCAATATGGTGACAAACACTGAAAAAGTCGAAAAATGAGAATATCACACTCTAGGATTTGGAATATGATGAGAAACCCTGAAAAATTTAAAAAATGAGAAAATCACACTGTAGGACTTGGAATATGGTAAGAAACCCTCAAAAAGTCGAAAAATGAGAAAATCATGCACTAGGACCCAGAATATGATGAGAAACACAGAAAAAGTCTTAAAATGAGAAAATCACACTGTAGGACCTGGAATATGGTAAGAAACCCTGAAAATGTCGAAAAATGAGAAAATGACACTGTAGGAGCTGGAATATGGTGAGAAGTCATGAAAAAGTCAAAAAAAAAAAAAGAAATACACACTTGTAGGACTTGCAATATGGTGAGAGACCCTGAAAAAGTCTTAAAATGAGAAAATCACACTGTAGGACGTGGGATATGGTGAGAAACCCTGAAAAAGTCGAAAAATTAGAAAATCAAACTGTAGTACCTGGTATATGGTGAGAAACACTAAAAAAGTATTAAAATGAGAAAATCACACAGTAGGACCTGGAATATGGTGAGAAACCCTGAAACAGTTCAAAAATAATAAAATAAAACATGTAGTACATGCAATATGGTGAGAAACACTGAAAAAGTCGAAAAATGAGAAAATCACACTGTAGTACCTAGAATATGGTGAGAAACACTGAAAAAGTCTAAAAATAAGATAAAACTTGTAGTACCTGAAATATGATGAGAAACCCTGAAAAAGTCAAAAAAATTAGAAAATCAAATTGTAGGAACTGGAATATGCTGAGAATCCCTGAAAAATTCGAAAAATGCGAAAATCACACTCTAGGACTTGGAATAAGATGAGAAACCCTGAAAAAGTCAAAAAATGAGAAAATCACACTGTAGTACCTGGAATATGGTGAGAAACACTGAAAAAGTCTAAAAATAAGATAAAACTTGTAGTACCTGAAATATGGTGAGGAACCCTAAAAAAGTCGAAAAATGAGAAAATCACACTGTAGGACTTCGAATATGATGAGAAACCGTGAAAAAGTAAAAAAATGAGAAAAATACACTGTAGGAGCTGGAATATGGAGAGAAACCCTGAAAAGGTTAAAAAATTAGAATATCACAATTGTAGGACCTCCAATATGGTGAGAAACACTGAAAAGGTCGAAAAATGAGAAAACCACACTGTAGGACCTGGAATATGGTGAGAAACACTGAAAAATTCAAAAAATGAGAAAATCACACAGTAGGACCTAAATATGGTGAGAAACCGTGAAACAGTCGAAATATAAGAAAATCAAACTTGAAGTACCTGCAATATGGTGAGAAACCCTGAAAAAGTCGAAAAATGAAAAAATCACACTGTAGGATTTGGAATATGATGAGAAACCATGAAAAAGTCAAAAATGAGAAAAATATACTGTAGGAGTTGGAATGTGGTGAGAAAACCTGAAAAAGTCGAAGAATAAGAAAATCACACAAGTAGGACCTCCAATATGGTGAGAAACCCTGAAAAAGTCGAAAAATGAGACAATTACAGAGTAGGACATGGAATATGGTAAGAAACCCTTTAAAAGTCGGAAAAAGAGAAAATCACACTGTAGGATTTGGAATATGATGAGAAAACCTGAAAAAGTCAAAAAATGAGAAAATCACACTGTAGTACCTGGAATATTGTGAGAAAACACTGAAAAAGTCTAAAAATGAGAAAATCACACAGTAGGACTTGGAATATGGTGAGAAACCCTGAAACAGTCGAAAAATAAGAAAATCAAACTTGTAGTACCTGCAATATGGTGAGAAAACCTGAAAAAGTCGACAAATGAGAAAATCATACTGTAGGACCTGCAATAGGGTGAGAAATTCTGAAAAAGTCAAAAAATGAGAAAATCACACTGTAGGACTTGGAATATGATGAGAAAACCTGAAAAAATCTAAAAATGAGAAAATCACACTGTAGGAGCTGGAATATGGTGAGAAACCCTGAAAAGTCAAAAAAAGAGAAAAATCACACTGTAGGACCTGGAATATGGTGAGAAAACATGAAAAATTCAAAAAGGAGAAAATCACACTCTAGGACTTGGAATATGATGAGAAAACCTGAAAAAGTCCAAAAATGAGAAAATCACACTGTAGGACTTCGAATATGGTGAGAAACTCTGAAAAAGTCAAAAAATGAGAAAATCACCCTGTAGGACTTGGAATATGGTGAGAAACCCTGAAAAAGTCTAAAAATGAGAAAAATCACACTGTAGTACATGGAATATGGTGAGAAACTCTGAAAAAGTCGCAAATTAGAAAATGACAGTGTAGGACCTGGAATATGTTGAGAAAACCTGAAATATTCAAAAAATGAGAAAATGACAATGTAGAACCTGGAATAAGTAAGAAACCCCGAAAATTTTAAAAAAAGAGAAAATCGCACTGTAGGACCTGGAATATGGTGAGAAACAGTGAAAAAGTCAAAAAATGAGAATATCACACTCTAGGAATGGAATATGGTGAGAAATCCTGAAAAAGTCAAAACATGAGAAATTCGTGCAGTAGGACCCAGAATATGGTGAGAAACCCTGAAAGAAGTCGGAAAATGAGAAAATCAGGCAGTAGGACTTGGAAGCTAGTGAGAAACCCTGAAAAAGACGAAAAGTGAGAATAACAAACTGTAGGACCTGGAATATGTTGAGAAACCCTGAAAAATTCGAAAAAAGCAAAAATCACACTCTAGGACTTGGAATGTGATGAGAAATCCTGAAAAAGTAAAAAAAATGAGAAAATCACACTGTAGTACCTGGAATATGGTAAAAAAAGTATTAAAATGAGAAAATCACACAGTAGGACCTGGAATATGGTGAGAAACTCTGAATAAGTTGAAAACATGAGAAAATCACGCAGTAGCCTGGAATATGGTGAGAAACCCTGAAAAAGTCGAAAAATGAGAAAATCACGCAGTAGTACTTGGAATATGGTGAGAAACACTGAAAAAGTCTTAAAATGAGAAAATCACACTGTAGGACTTGGAATATGGTGAGAAACTCTGAAAATGTCGAAAAATAAGAAATTCACACTTGTAGGACCTGCAATATGGTGAGAAACCCTGAAAAAGTCAAAAAATGAGAAAATCACCCTGTAGGACTTGGAATATGGTGAGAAACCCTGAAAAAGTCAAAAATGAGAAAAATCACACTGTAGTACATGGAATATGGTGAGAAACTCTGAAAAAGTCGCAAATTAGAAAATGACAGTGTAGGACCTGGAATATGTTGAGAAAACCTGAAATATTCAAAAAATGAGAAAATGACAATGTAGAACCTGGAATAAGTAAGAAACCCCGAAAATTTTAAAAAAAGAGAAAATCGCACTGTAGGACCTGGAATATGGTGAGAAACAGTGAAAAAGTCAAAAAATGAGAATATCACACTCTAGGAATGGAATATGGTGAGAAATCCTGAAAAAGTCAAAACATGAGAAATTCGTGCAGTAGGACCCAGAATATGGTGAGAAACCCTGAAAGAAGTCGGAAAATGAGAAAATCAGGCAGTAGGACTTGGAAGCTAGTGAGAAACCCTGAAAAAGACGAAAAGTGAGAATAACAAACTGTAGGACCTGGAATATGTTGAGAAACCCTGAAAAATTCGAAAAAAGCAAAAATCACACTCTAGGACTTGGAATGTGATGAGAAATCCTGAAAAAGTAAAAAAAATGAGAAAATCACACTGTAGTACCTGGAATATGGTAAAAAAGTATTAAAATGAGAAAATCACACAGTAGGACCTGGAATATGGTGAGAAACTCTGAATAAGTTGAAAACATGAGAAAATCACGCAGTAGCCTGGAATATGGTGAGAAACCCTGAAAAAGTCGAAAAATGAGAAAATCACGCAGTAGTACTTGGAATATGGTGAGAAACACTGAAAAAGTCTTAAAATGAGAAAATCACACTGTAGGACTTGGAATATGGTGAGAAATTCTGAAAATGTAGAAAAATAAGAAATTCACACTTGTAGGACCTGCAATATGGTGAGAAACCCTGAAAAAGTCAAAAAATGAGAAAATCACACTGTAGGACTTGGAATAAAATGAGAAACCGTGAAAAAGACAAAAAATGACAAAAGTACACGGTAGGAGATGGAATATGGAGAGAAACCGTTAAAAAGTAGAAAAATAAGATATACACACTTGTAGGACATGCAATATGGTGAGAGACCCTGAAAAAGTCTTAAATGAGAAAATCACACTGTAGTACCTGGAATATGGTGAGAAACCCTGAAAAAGTCCAAAAATAAGAAATTCACACGTGTAGGACCTGCAATATGGTGAGAAACCCTGAAAAAGTTGAAAAATGAGAAAATCACACTGTAGGACTTGGAATAAGATGAGACACCCTGAAAAAGTCAAAAAATGAGGAAATTTCACTGTAGGACTTGGATTAAGATGAGAAACCCTGAAAAAGTTGAAAAATGAGAAAATCACAATGTAGAAGATGGAATATGGTGAGCAATCCTGAAAAAGTCAAAAAATGAGAAAATCACACTGTGGAACCTGGAATATGGTGAGAAACTCTGAAAAAGGCGAAAAATTGGAAAAATCACACTCTAGGACTTGGAATATGATGAGAAACCCTGAAAAAGTCAAAAATGAGAAAATCAGACTGTAGTAGCTGGAATATGGTGAGAAACATTGAAAAAGTCTCAAAATGAGAAAATCACACAGTTGGACCTGCAATATGGTGAGAAACACTGAAACAGTCGAAAAATAAGAAAATCAAACTTGTAGTCCCTGCAATATGGTGAGAAACCCTGAAAAATTCCAAAAATGAGAAAATCACACTGTAAGATTTAGAATATGATGAGAAACACTGAAAAAGTCAAAAAATGAGAAAAATACACTGTAGAAGCTGGAATATGGTGAGTAAACCCTGAAAAAGTCGAAAAATAAGAAAATCACACTTGTAGAACCTCCAATATGTTGAGAAACCCTGAAAAAGTCTTAAAATGAGAAAATCACACTGTAGGACTTGGAATAAGATGAGAAACCCTAAAAAAGTCGAAAAATGAGAAAAATACACTGAAGGAGTTGGAATATGTTGAGAAACCCTGAAAAAGTCTTAAAATGAGAAAATCGCACTGTTAGACCTGGAATATGGTGAGAAACCCTGAAATATCGAAAAATAAGAAAATCAAACTTGTAGTACCTGTAATATGGTGAGAAACCCTGAAAAAGTCAAAAAATGAGAAAATCACAATATAGGACTTGGAATAAGATGAGAATCTGTGAAAAAGACAAAAAAAATGACAAAAACACACTGTAGGAGCTTGAATATGGTGAGAAACCCTGAAAAAGTCCAAAAATAAGAAATTCACACTTGTAGGACCTGCAATATGGTGAGAAACCCTGAAAAAGTCGAAGAATGAGAAAATCACACTGTAGGAGTTGGAATATGGTGAGAAACCCTGAAAAAGTCGAAAAATGAGAAAATCATGGACTAGGACCCAGAATATGATGAGAAACCCAGAAAAAGTCTTAAAATGAGAAAATCACACTGTAGGACCTGGAATATGGTAAGAAACCCTGAAAATGTCGAAAAATGAGAAAATGACACTGTAGGAGCTGGAATATGTTGAGAAGTCCTGAAAAAAGCCAAAAAAAAAAAAAAAAAGAAAGAAATACAAACTTGTAGGACTTGTAGGACTTGCAATATGGTGAGAGACCCTGAAAAAGTCTTAAAATGAGAAAATCACACTGTAGGACTTGGAATATGATGAGAAACCCTGAAATTCAAAAAATGAGAAAATCACACTGTAGTACCTGGTATATGGTGAGAAACACTAAAAAAGTATTAAAATGAGAAAATCACACTGTAGGACCTGGAATATGGTGAGAAACCCTGAAACAGTCCAAAAATAAGAAAATAAAACTTGTAGTACATGCAATATGGTGAGAAACACTGAAAAAGTCGAAAAATGAGAATATCACACTGTAGGACTTGGAATATAGTGAGAAACCCTGAAAAAGACGAAAAATGAGAAAAATCACACTGTAGTACATGGAATATGGTGAGAAACACTGAAAAAGTCTAAAAATAAGATAAAACTTGTAGTACCTGAAATATGGTGAGAAACCCTGAAAAAGTCGAAAAATGAGAAAATCACACTGTAGGACTTCGAATATGATGAGAAACCGTGAAAAAGTAAAAAAAATAAGAAAAATACACTATAGGAACTGGAATATGGAGAGAAACCCTGAAAAGGTTAAAAAATTAGAAAATCACAATTGTAGGACCTCCAATATGGTGAGAAACCCTGAAAAAGTTGAAAAATGAGAAAAACACACTGTAGGACCTGGAATATGGTGAGAAACACTGAAAAATTCAAAAAATGAGAAAATCACACAGTAGGACCTGAAATATGGAGAGAAACCGTGAAACAGTCGAAATATAAGAAAATCAAACTTGAAGTACCTGCAATATGGTGAGAAACCCTGAAAAAGTCGAAAAATGAAAAAATCACACTGTAGGATTTGGAATATGATGAGAAACCATGAAAAAGTCAAAAATGAGAAAAATATACTGTAGGAGTTGGAATGTGGTGAGAAAACCTGAAAAAGTCGAAGAATAAGAAAATCACACAAGTAGGACCTCCAATATGGTGAGAAACCCTGAAAAAGTCGAAAAATGAGACAATTACAGACTAGGACATGGAATATGGTAAGAAACCCTTTAAAAGTCGGAAAAAGAGAAAATCACACTGTAGGATTTGGAATATGATGAGAAAACCTGAAAAAGTCAAAAAATGAGAAAATCACACTGTAGTACCTGGAATATTGTGAGAAAACACTGAAAAAGTCTAAAAATGAGAAAATCACACAGTAGGACTTGGAATATGGTGAGAAACCCTGAAAAAGTCAAAAAATGAGAAAAATCACACTGTAGTACATGGAATATGGTGAGAAACTCTGAAAAAGTCGCAAATTAGAAAATGACAGTGTAGGATCTGGAATATGTTGAGAAAACCTGAAATATTCAAAAAATGAGAAAATGACAATGTAGAACCTGGAATAAGTAAGAAACCCCGAAAATTTTAAAAAAAGAGAAAATCGCACTGCAGGACCTGGAATATGGTGAGAAACAGTGAAAAAGTCAAAAAATGAGAATATCACACTCTAGGACTTGGAATATGGTGAGAAACCCTGAAAAAGTCAAAACATGAGAAATTCATGCAGTAGGACCCAGAATATGGTGAGAAACCCTGAAAGAAGTCGGAAAATGAGAAAATCAGGCAGTAGGACTTGGAAGCTAGTGAGAAACCCTGAAAAAGACGAAAAGTGAGAATAACAAACTGTAGGACCTGGAATCTGTTGAGAAACCCTGAAAAATTCGAAAAAAGCAAAAATCACACTCTAGGACTTGGAATGTGATGAGAAATCCTGAAAAAGTAAAAAAATGAGAAAATCACACTGTAGTACCTGGAATATGGTAAAAAAGTATTAAAATGAGAAAATCACACAGTAGGACTTGGAATATGGTGAGAAACTCTGAAAAAGTCGAAAACATGAGAAAATCACGCAGTAGCCTGGAATATGGTGAGAAACCCTGAAAAAGTCGAAAAATGAGAAAATCACGCAGTAGTACCTGGAATATGGTGAGAAACACTGAAAAAGTCTTAAAATGAGAAAATCACACTGTAGGACCTGGAATATGGTGAGAAACTCTGAAAATGTCGAAAAATAAGAAATTCACACTTGTAGGACCTGCAATATGGTGAGAAACCCTGAAAAAGTCAAAAAATGAGAAAATCACACTGTAGGACTTGGAATAAAATGAGAAACCGTGAAAAAGACAAAAAATGACAGACAAAAAATGACAAAAGTACACGGTAGGAGATTGGAATATGGAGAGAAACCGTTAAAAAGTAGAAAAATAAGATATACACACTTGTAGGACATGCAATATGGTGAGTAGACCCTGAAAAAGTCTTAAATGAGAAAATCACACTGTAGTACCTGGAATATGGTGAGAAACCCTGAAAAAGTCCAAAAATAAGAAATTCACACGTGTAGGACCTGCACATATGGTGAGAAACCCTGAAAAAGTTGAAAAATGAGAAAATCACACTGTAGGACTTGGAATAAGATGAGACACCCTGAAAAAGTCAAAAAATGAGAAAATTTCACTGTAGGACTTGGAATAAGATGAGAAACCCTGAAAAAGTTGAAAAATGAGAAAATCACAATGTAGAAGATGGAATATGGGTGAGCAAATCCTGAAAAAGTCAAAAAATGAGAAAATCACACTGTGGAACCTGGAATATGGTGAGAAACTCTGAAAAAGGCGAAAAATTGGAAAAATCACACTCTAGGACTTGGAATAAGATGAGAAACCCCTGAAAAAGTCAAAAGTGAGAAAATCAGACTGTAGTAGACTGGAATATGGTGAGAAACATTGAAAAAGTCTCAAAATGAGAAAATCACACAGTTGGACCTGCAATATGGTGAGAAACACTGAAACAGTCGAAAAATAAGAAAATCAAACTTGTAGTCCCTGCAATATGGTGAGAAACCCTGAAAAATTCCAAAAATGAGAAAATCACACTGAAAGATTTAGAATATGATGAGAAACACTGAAAAAGTCAAAAAAATGAGAAAAATACCACTGTAGAAGCTGAATATGGTGAGTAAACCCTGAAAAAAGTCGAAAAATAAGAAAATCACACTTGTAGAACCTCCAATATGTTGAGAAAACCCTGAAAAAGTCTTAAAATGAGAAAATCACACTGTAGGACTTGGAATAAGATGAGAAACCCTAAAAAAGTCAAAAAATGAGAAAAAATACACTGAAGGAGTTGGAATATGTTGAGAAACCCTGAAAAAGTCTTAAAATGAGAAAATCGCACTGTAGGACCTGGAATATGGTGAGAAACCCTGAAATATCGAAAAAAAGAAAATCAAACTTGTAGTACCTGTAATATGGTGAGAAACCCTGTAAAAGTCAAAAAAATGAGAAAATCACAATATAGGACTTGGAATAGGATGAGAATCTGTGAAAAAGACAAAAAGATGACAAAAACACACTGTAGGAGCTTGAATATGGTGAGAAACCCTGAAAAAGTCCAAAAATAAGAAATTCACACTTGTAGGACCTGCAATATGGTGAGAAACCCTGAAAAAGTCGAAGAATGAGAAAATCACACTGTAGGAGTTGGAATATGGTGAGAAACCCTGAAAAAGTCGAAAAATGAGAAAATCATGGACTAGGACCCAGAATATGATGAGAAACAGAGAAAAAGTCTTAAAATGAGAAAATCACACTGTAGGACCTGGAATATGGTAAGAAACCCTGAAAATGTCGAAAAATGAGGAAAATGACACTGTAGGAGCTGGAATATGTTGAGAAGTCCTGAAAAAAGCCAAAAAAAAAAAAAAAAAAAAGAAATACAAACTTGTAGGACTTGTAGGACTTGCAATATGGTGAGAGACCCTGAAAAAGTATTAAAATGAGAAAATCACACTGTAGGACCTTGGAATATGATGAGAAACCCTGAAAAATTCAAAAAATGAGAAAATCACACTGTAGTACCTGGTATATGGTGAGAAACACTAAAAAAAGTATTAAAATGAGAAAATCACACTGTAGGACCTGGAATATGGTGAGAAACCCTGAAACAGTCCAAAAATAAGAAAATAAAACTTGTAGTACATGCAATATGGTGACAAACACTGAAAAAGTCGAAAAATGAGAATATCACACTGTAGGACCTGGAATATGGTGAGAAACCCTGAAACAGTCCAAAAATAAGAAAATAAAACTTGTAGTACATGCAATATGGTGAGAAACACTGAAAAAGTCGAAAAATGAGAATATCACACTGTAGGACTTGGAATATGGTGAGAAACCCTGAAAAAGACGAAAAATGAGAAAATCACACTGTAGTACATGGAATATGGTGAGAAACACTGAAAAAGTCTAAAAATAAGATAAAACTTGTAGTACCTGAAATATGGTGAGAAACCCTGAAAAAAGTCAAAAAATTAGAAAATCAAATTGTAGGAACTGGAATATGCTGAGAATCACTGAAAATTTCGAAAAATGCGAAAATCACACTCTAGGACTTGGAATACGATGAGAAACCCTGAAAAAGTCAAAAAATGAGAAAATCACACTGTAGTACCTGGAGTATGGTGAGAAACACTGAAAAAGTCTAAAAATAAGATAAAACTTGTAGTACCTGAAATATGGTGAGAAACCCTGAAAAAGTCGAAAAATAAGAAAATCACACTGTAGGACTACGAATATGATGAGAAACCGTGAAAAAGTTAAAAAAATAAGAAAAATACACTGTAGGAACTGGAATATGGAGAGAAACCCTGAAAAGTTAAAAAATTAGAAAATCACAATTGTAGGACCTCCAATATGGTGAGAAACCCTGAAAAAGTCGAAAAATGAGAAAAACACACTGTAGGACCTGGAATATGGTGAGAAACACTGAAAAATTCAAAAAATGAGAAAATCACACAGTAGGACCTGAAATATGGAGAGAAACCGTGAAACAGTCCAAAATATAAGAAAATCAAACTTGTAGTACCTGCAATATGGTGAGAAAACCTGAAAAAGTTGAAAAATGAGAAAATCATACTGTAGGACCTGCAATAGGTGAGAAATTCCTGAAAAAGTCAAAAAATGAGAAAATCACACTGTAGGACTTGGAATATGATGAGAAAACCTGAAAAAATCTAAAAATGAGAAAATCACACTGTAAGAGCTGGAATATTGGTGAGAACCCTGAAAAGTCAAAAAAGAGAAAAATCACACTTTAGGACCTGGAATATGGTGAGAAACCCTGAAAAAGTCAAAAAATGAGAAAAATCACACTGTAGTACCTGGAATATGGTGAGAATCACTGAAAAAGTCTAAAAATAAGATAAAACTTTTAGTACCTGAAATATGGTGAGAAACCCTGAAAAAGTCGTAAAATGAGAAAATCACACTGTAGGACTTCGAATATGATGAGAAACCGTGAAAAAGTAAAAAAAAATGAGAAAAATACACTGTAGGAGCTGGAATATGGAGAGAAACCCTGAAAAGGTTAAAAAATTAGAAAAATCACAATTGTAGGACCTCCAATATGGTGAGAAACCCTGAAAAAAGTCGAAAAATGAGAAAAAACACACTGTAGGACCTGGAATATGGTGAGAAACACTGAAAAATTCAAAAAATGAGAAAATCACACAGTAGGACCTGAAATATGGAGAGAAACCATGAAAGAGTCGAAATATAAGAAAATCAAACTTGAAGTACCTGCAATATGTTGAGAAACCCTGAAAAAAGTCGAAAAATGAAAAAAAATCACACTGTAGGATTTGGAATATGATGAGAAACCATGAAAAAGTCAAAAATGAGGAAAAATATACTGTAGGAGTTGGAATGTGGTGAGAAAACCTGAAAAAGTCGAAGAATAAGAAAAATCACACAAGTAGGACCTCCAATATGGTGAGAAACCCTGAAAAAGTCGAAAAATGAGACAATTACAGACTAGGACATGGAATATGGTAAGAAACCCTTTAAAAGTCGGAAAAAGAGAAAATCACACTGTAGGATTTGGAATATGATGAGAAAAACCTGAAAAAGACAAAAAATGAGAAAATCACACTGTAGTACCTGGAATATTGTGAGAAAACACTGAAAAAGTCTAAAAATGAGAAAATCACAAAGTAGGACTTGGAATATGGTGAGAAACCCTGAAAGGAGTCGAAAAATTACAAACTTGTAGTAGCTGCAATATGGTGAGAAAACCTGAAAAAGTCGAAAAATGAGAAAATCATACTGTAGGACCTGCAATAGTGTGAGAAAATTCTGAAAAAGTCAAAAAATGAGAAAATCACACTGTAGGACTTGGAATATGATGAGAAAACCTGAAAAAAATCTAAAAATGAGAAAATCACACTGTAGGAGCTGGAATATGGTGAGGAAAACCCTGAAAAGTCAAAAAAAGAGAAAAATCACACTGTAGGACCTGGAATAGGTGAGAAAACATGAAAAAGTTCAAAAAAAGGAGAAAATCACACTCTATGGACTTGGAATATGATGAGAAAACCTGAAAAAGTCCAAAAATGAGGAAAATCCACACTGTAGGACTTGGAATATGGTGAGAAACCCTGAAAAAGTCAAAAAAATGAGAAAAATCACACTGTAGTACATGGAATATGGTGAGAAACTCTGAAAAAGTCAAAAAATGAGAAAATCACCCTGTAGGATTTGGAATATGGTGAGAAAAGCTGAAAAAGTCAAAAAATGAGAAAAATCACAACTGTAGTACATTGAATATGGTGAGAAACTCTGAAAAAGTCGCAAATTAGAAAATGGCAGTGTAGGACCTGGAATATGTTGAGAAAACCTGAAATATTCAAAAAATGACAAAATGACAATGTAGAACCTGGAATAAGGTAAGAAACACCGAAAATTTAAAAAAAAGAGAATATCACACTCTAGGACTTGGGAATATGGTGAGAAACCCTGAAAAAGTCAAAACATGAGAAATTCATGCAGTAGGACCCAGAATATGGTGAGAAACCCTGAAAGAAGTCGGAAAATGAGAAAATCACGCAGTAGGACCTGGAAGCTAGTGAGAAACCCTGAAAAAGACGAAAAATGAGAATAACAAACTGTAGGACCTGGAATATGTTGAGAAACCCTGAAAAATTCGAAAAAAGCAAAAAATCACACTCTAGGACTTGGAATGTGATGAGAAACCCTGAAAAAGTAAAAAAAATGAGAAAATTACACTGTAGTACCTGGAATATGGTGAGAAACACTAAAAAAGTATTAAAATGAGAAAATCACACAGTAGGACCAAGAATATGGTGAGAAACTCTGAAAAAGTCGAAAACATGAGAAAATCACGGAGTAGTACCAGGAATATTGTGAGAAACCCTGAAAAGTCGAAAAATGAGAAAATCACACTGTAGGACCTGGAATATGGTGAGAAACTCTGAAAATGTCGAAAAATAAGAAATTCACACTTGTAGGACCTGCAATATGGTGAGAAACCCTGAAAAAGTCAAAAAATGAGAAAATCACACTGTAGGACTTGGAATAAGATGAGACACCCTGAAAAAGTCAAAAAATGAGAAAATTTCACTGTAGGACTTGGAATAAGATGAGAAACCTGAAAAAGTTGAAAAATGAGAAAATCACAATGTAGAAGATGGAATATGGTGAGCAATCCTGAAAAAGTCAAAAAATGAGAAAATCACACTGTGGAACCTGGAATATGGTGAGAAACTCTGAAAAAGGCGAAAAATTGGAAAAATCACACTCTAGGACTTGGAATATGATGAGAAACTCTGAAAAAGTCAAAAATGAGAAAATCACACTGTAGTAGCTGGAATATGGTGAGAGAAACATTGAAAAAAGTCTCAAAATGAGAAAATCACACAGTTGGACCTGCAATATGGTGAGAAACACTGAAACAGTCGAAAAATAAGAAAATCAAACTTGTAGTACCTGCAATATGGTGAGAAACCCTGAAAAATTCCAAAAATTAGAAAATCACACTGTAGGATTTAGAATATGATAAGAAAACCGAGAAAAAAGTCAAAAAATGAGAAAAATACACCTGTAGAAGCTGGAATATGGTGAGTAAACCCTGAAAAAGTTGAAAAAACAAAAAAAATCACACTTGTAGAACCTACAATATGGTGAGAAACCCTGAAAAAGTCAAAAAAATGAGAAAATCACACTGTAGGACCTGGAATATGTTCAGAAACCCTGAAAAAGTCTTAAAATGAGAAAATAACACTGTAGGACTTGGAATAAGATGAGAAACCCTAAAAAAGGTCGAAAATGAGAAAAATACACTGAAGGAGTTGGAATATGTTGAGACTCCCAAAAAAAGTCTTAAAATGAGAAAATCACACTGTAGGACCTGGAATATGGTGAGATACTCTGAAAAAGTCGAAAAAAGAGAAAAATCACACTCTAGGACTTGGAATATGATGAGAAACCCCTGAAAGAGTCAAAAAATGAGAAAATCACACTATCAGTACCTGGAATATGGTGAGAAACCCTGAAAACGTCTAAAAATGGAGAAAATCAAAAAGTAGGACCTGGAATATGGTGAGAAACCCTGAAAGATCGAAAAATAAGAAAATCAAACTTGTAGTACCTGCAATATGTTGAGAAAACCTGAAAAAGTCAAAAATTAAGAAAATCACAATAATAGGACTTGGAATAAAATGAGAAACCGTGAAAAAGACAAAAAATGACAAAAAACACACTGTAGGAGCTGGAATATGGTGAGAAACACTGAAAAAGTCCAAAAATAAGAAATTCACCCTTGTAGGACCTGCAATATGGTGAGAAACCCTGACAAAGTCGAAAAATGAGAAAATCACACTGTAGGACTTGGAAATAAGATGAGACACACTGAAAAAATCAAAAAATGAGGAAAATTTCACTGTAGGACTTGGAATAAGATGAGAAAACCCTGAAAAAGTTGAAAAATGAGAAAATCACAATGTAGAAGATGGAATATGGTGAGGCAATCCGAAAAAGTCAAAAAATGAGAAAATCACCCTGTAGGACCTGGAATATGGTGAGAAAACTCTGAAAAAGACGAAAAAAGAGAAAATCACACTTAGGACTTGGAATATGATGAGAAACCCTGAAAAAGTCAAAAAATGAGAAAATCAAACAGTAGGACCTGGAATATGGTGAGAAACCCTGAAAGATTGAAAAATAAGAAAATCAAACTTGTAGTACCTGCAATATGGTGAGAAAACCCTGAAAAAGTCAAAAAATGAGAAAATCACACTGGTAGGAGCTGGAATATGGTGAGAAACCCTGAAAAAGTCCAAAAAATAAGAAATTCATACTTGTAGGACCTGCAATATGGTGAGAAACCCTGAAAAAGTCGAAAATGAGAAAATCACACTGTAGGACTTGGAATATGGTAAGAAACCCTGAAAAAGTCGAAAAATGAGAAAATCATGCACTAGGACCCAGAATATGATGAGAAACACAGAAAAAAGTCTTAAAATGAGAAAAAACACTCTGTAGGAACTGGAATATGGTAAGAAACCCTGAAAATGTCGAAAAATGAGAAAATGACACTGTAGGAGCTGGAATATGGTGAGAAACTCTCGAAAAAGTCGAAAAAAGAGAAAATCACACTTAGGACTTGGAATATGATGAGAAACCCTGGAAAAAGTCAAAAAATGAGAAAAATCAAACAGTAGGACAGGGAATATGGTGAGAAACCCCTGAAAGATTGAAAAATAAGAAAATCAAACTTGTAGGTACCTGCAATATGGTGAGAAACCACTGAAAAAGTCAAAAAATGAGAAAATTACAATATAGGACTTGGAATAAGATGAGAAACCGTGAAAAAGACAAAAAATGACAAAAACACACTGTAGGAGCTGGAATATGGTGAGAAACCCTGAAAAAGTCCAAAAATAAGAAATTCATACTTGTAGGACCTGCAATATGGTGAGAAACCCTGAAAAAGTCGAAAAATGAGAAAATCACACTGTAGGACTTCGAATATGATGAGAAACCGTTGAAAAAGTAAAAAAATAAGAAAAATACACTGTAGGAACTGGAATATGGAGAGAAACCCTGAAAAGGTTAAAAAATTAGAAAATCACAATTGTAGGACCTCCAATATGGTGAGAAACCCTGAAAAAGTCGAAAAATGAGAAAAACACACTGTAGGACCTGGAATATGGTGAGAAACACTGAAAAATTCAAAAAATGAGAAAATCACACAGTAGGACCTGAAATATGGAGAGAAACCATAAAAGAGTCGAAATATAAGAAAATCAAACTTGAAGTACCTGCAATATGGTGAGAAACACTGAAAAAGTCGAAAAAAATGAAAAAATCACACTGTAGGATTTGGAATATGATGAGAAACCATGAAAAAGTCAAAAATGAGAAAAATATACTGTAGGAGTTGGAATGTGGTGAGAAAACCTGAAAAAGTCGAAGAATAAGAAAATCACACAAGTAGGACCTCCAATATGGTGAGAAACCCTGAAAAAAGTCGAAAAATGAGACAATTACAGACTAGGACATGGAATATGGTAAGAAACCCTTTAAAAGTCGGAAAAAGAGAAAATCACACTGTAGGATTTGGAATATGATGAGAAAACCTGAAAAAGACAAAAAATGAGAAAATCACACTGTAGTACCTGGAATATTGTGAGAAAAACACTGAAAAAGTCTAAAAATGAGAAAATCACACAGTAGGACTTGGAATATGGTGAGAAACCCTGAAAGAGTCGAAAAAATTACAAACTTGTAGTAGCTGCAATATGGTGAGAAAAACCTGAAAAAGTCGAAAAAATGAGAAAATCATACTGTAGGACCTGCAATAGTGTGAGAAATTCTGAAAAAGTCAAAAAATGAGAAAATCACACTGTAGGACTTGGAATATGATGAGAAAACCTGAAAAAAATCTAAAAATGAGAAAATCACACTGTAGGAGCTGGAATATGGTGAGAAACCCTGAAAAGTCAAAAAAAGAGAAAAATCACACTGTAGGACCTGGAATATGATGAGAAAACATGAAAAAGTCAAAAAAGGAGAAAATCACACTCTAGGACTTGGAATATGATGAGAAAACCTGAAAAAGTCCAAAAAATGAGAAAATCACACTGTAGGACTTGGAATATGGTGAGAAACCCTGAAAAAGTCAAAAAAATGAGAAAAATCACACTGTAGTACATGGAATATGGTGAGAAACTCTGAAAGAGTCAAAAAATGAGAAAATCACCCTGTAGGACTTGGAATAATGGTGAGAAAAGCTGAAAAAGTCAAAAAATGAGAAAAATCACACTGTAGTACGTGGAATATGGTGAGAAACTCTGAAAAAGTCGCAAATTAGAAAATGGGCAGTGTAGGACCTGGAATATGTTGAGAAAACCTGAAATATTCAAAAAATGACAAAATGACAATGTAGAACCTTGAATAAGGTAAGAAACCCCGAAAATTTTAAAAAAAGAGAAAATCACACTATAGGACCTGGAATATGGTGAGAAACACTGAAAAAAGTCAAAAAATGAGAATATCACACTCTAGGACTTGGAATATGGTGAGAAACCCTGAAAAAGTCAAAACATGAGAAATTCATGCAGTAGGACCCAGATATGGTGAGAAACCCTGAAAAAGACGAAAAATGAGAATAACAAACTGTAGGACCTGGAATATGTTGAGAAACCCTGAAAAATTCGAAAAAAGCAAGAAATCACACTCTAGGACTTGGAATGTGATGAGAAACCCTGAAAAAGTAAAAAAATGAGAAAATTACACTGTAGTACCTGGAATATGGTGAGAAACACTAAAAAAGTATTAAAATGAGAAAATTACAACAGTAGGACCTGGAATATGGTGAGAAACTCTGAAAAAGTCGAAAACATGAGAAAAACACGCAGTAGTACCAGGAATATTGTGAGAAACCCTGAAAAAGTCGAAAAATGAGAAAATCACACTGTAGGACCTGGAATATGGTGAGAAACTCTGAAAATGTCGAAAAATAAGAAATTCACACTTGTAGGACCTGCAATATGGTGAGAAACCCTGAAAAAGTCAAAAAATGAGAAAATCAGACTGTAGGACTTGGAATAAAATGAGAAACCGTGAAAAAGACAAAAATGACAAAAGTACACGGTAGGAGATGGGAATATGGAGACAAACCGTTAAAAAGTAGAAAAATAAGATATACAAACTTGTAGGACATGCAATATGGTGAGAGACGCTGAAAAAGTCTTAAAATGAGAAAATCACACTGTAGTACCTGGAATATAGTGAGAAACCCCTGAAAAAGTCCAAAAATTAGAAAATCACACTGTAGGATTTAGAATATGATAAGAAACCGTGAAAAAAGTCAAAAAATTGAGAAAAATACACTGTAGAAGCTGGAATATGGTGAGTAAACCCTGAAAAAGTTGAAAAATAAAAAAATCACACTTGTAGTACCTGAAATATGGTGGAGAAACCCTGAAAAAGTCAAAAAAGGGAAAATCACACTGTAGGACCTGGAATATGGTGAGAAACTCTGAAAATGTGTCGAAAAATAAGAAATTCACACGTGTAGGACCTGCAATATGGTGAGAAACCCTGAAAAAGTCGAAAAATGAGAAAATCACACTGTAGGACTTGGAATAAGATGAGACACCCTGAAAAAGTCAAAAAATGAGAAAATTTCACTGTAGGACTTGGAATAAGATGAGAAACCTGAAAAAGTTGAAAAATGAGAAAATCACATGTAGAAGATGGAATATGGTGAGCAATCCTGAAAAAAGTCAAAAAAATGAGAAAATCACACTGTGGAACCTGGAATATGGTGAGAAACTCTGAAAAAGGCGAAAAATTGGAAAAATCACACTCTAGGACTTGGAATATGATGAGAAACCCTGAAAAAGTCAAAAATGAGAAAATCACACTGTAGTAGCTGGAATATGGTGAGAAACATTGAAAAAGTCTCAAAATGAGAAAATCACCACAGTTAGACCTGCAATATGGTGAGAAACACTGAAACAGTCGAAAAATAAGAAAATCAAACTTGTAGTACCTGCAATATGGTGAGAAACCCTGAAAAAATTCCAAAAATTAGAAAATCACACTGTAGGATTTAGAATATGATAAGAAACCGTGAAAAAGTCAAAAAAAATGAGAAAAATACACTGTGAGTAAACCCTGAAAAAGTTGAAAAATAAAAAAATCACACTTGTAGAACCTACAATATGGTGAGAAACCCCGAAAAAGTCAAAAAAATGAGAAAATCACACTGTAGGACCTGGAATATGTTGAGAAACCCTGAAAAAGTCTTAAAATGAGAAAATCACACTGTAGGACCTGGAATCGGTGAGATACTCTGAAAAAGTCGAAAAAAGAGAAAATCACACTCTAGGACTTGGAATATGATGAGAAACCCCTGAAAGAGTCAAAAAATGAGAAAATCACACTATAGTACCTGGAATATGGTGAGAAACCCTGAAAACGTCTAAAAATGAGAAAATCAAAAAGTAGGACCTGGAATATGGTGAGAAACCCTGAAAGATCGAAAAATTAGAAAATCAAACTTGTAGTAACTGCAATATGTTGAGAAACCCTGAAAAAGTCAAAAATTGAGAAAATCACAATATAGGACTTGGGAATAAGATGAGAAACCGTGAAAAAGACAAAAAATGACAAAAACACACTGTAGGAGCTGGAATATGGTGAGAAAACCCTGAAAAAGTCCAAAAATAAGAAATTCACGACTTGTAGGACCTGCAATATGGTGAGAAACCCTGAAAAAGTCGAAAAATGAGAAAATCACACTGTAGGAGACATGGAATAAGATGAGACACACTGAAAAAATCAAAAAATGAGAACAATTTCACACTGTAGGACTTGGAATAAGATGAGAAACCCTGAAAAAGTTGAAAAATGAGAAAATCACAATGTAGAAGATGGAATATGGTGAGCAATCCGAAAAAGTCAAAAAATGAGAAAATCACGCTGTAGGGACCTGGAATATGGTGAGAAACTCTGAAAAAGTCGAAAAAAGAGAAAATCACACTTAGGACTTGGGAATATGATGAGAAACCCTGAAAAAGTCAAAAAATGAGAAAATCAAACAGTAGGACCGGGAATATGGTGAGAAACCCTGAAAGATTGAAAAATAAGAAAATCAAACTTGTAGTACCTGCACTATGGTGAGAAACCCTGAAAAAGTCAAAAAATGAGAAAATCACAAATATAGGACTTGTAATAAGATGAGAAACCATGAAAAAGACAAAAAATGACAAAAACACACTGTAGGAGCTGGAATATGGTGAGAAACCCTGAAAAAGTCCAAAAATAAGAAATTCATACTTGTAGGACCTGCAATATGGTGAGAAACCCTGAAAAAGTCGAAAAATGAGAAAATCACACTGTAGGACTTGGAATATGGTAAGAAACCCTGAAAAAGTCGAAAAATGAGAAAATCATGCACTAGGACCCAGAATATGATGAGAAACACAGAAAAAGTCTTAAAAAGAGAAAATCACCCTGTAGGGACCCTGGAATATGGTAAGAAACCCTGAAAATGTCGAAAAATGAGAAAATGACACTGTAGGAGCTGGAATATGGTGAGAAGTCCTGAAAAAAGTCCAAAAAAAAAAAAAAAAAAAGAAATATACACTTGTAAGACTTGCAATATGGTTAGAGACCCTGAAAAAGTCGAAAAATGAGAAAATCACACTGTAGGACCTGGAATATGGTGAGAAACTCTGAAAATGTCGAAATATAAGAAATTCACACTTGTAGGACCCTGCAATATGGTGACAAACCCTGAAAAAGTCAAAAATGAGAAAATCACACCTGTAAGGACTTGGAATAAAATGAGAAACCGAGAAAAAGACAAAAAATGACAAAAGTACACGGTTGGAGATGGAATATGGAGAGAAACCGTTAAAAAGTAGAAAAATAAGATATACACACTTGTAGGACATGCAATATGGTGAGAGACGCTGAAAAAGTCTTAAAATGAGAAAATCACACTGTAGTACCTGGAATATGGTGAGAAACCCTGAAAAAGTCCAAAAATGAGAAAAATCACACTGTAGGACTTGGAATAAAATGAGAAAACCGAGAAAAAGACAAAAAATGACAAAAGTACAACGGTTGGAGATGGAATATGGAGAGAAACCGTTAAAAAGTAGAAAAATAAGATATACACACTTGTAGGGACCTGCAATATGGTGAGAAACCCTGAAAAAGTCGAAAAAATGAGAAAATCACAACTGTAGGACTTGGAATAAGATGAGACACCCTGAAAAAGTCAAAAAATGAGAAAATTTCACTGTAGGACTTGGAATAAGATGAGAAACCCTGAAAAAGTCAAAAATGAGAAAATCACACCTGTAGTAGCTGGAATATGGTGAGAAACATTGAAAAAGTCTCAAAATGAGAAAATCACACAGTTGGACCTGCAATATGGTGAGAAACACTGAAACAGTTCGAAAAATAAGAAAATCAAAACTTGTAGTACCTGCAATATGGTGAGAAACCCTGAAAAATTCCAAAAAATTAGAAAATCACACTGTAGGATTTAGAATATGATAAGAAACCGTGAAAAAAGTCAAAAAAATGAGAAAAATTCACTGTAGAAGCTGGAATATGGTGAGTAAACCCTGAAAAAGTTGAAATATAAAAAAATCACACTTGTAGAACCTCCAATATGGTGAGAAACCCCCGAAAAAGTCAAAAAATGAGAAAATCACACTGTAGGACCTGGAATATGTTCAGAAACCCTGAAAAAGTCTTAAAATGAGAAAATAACACTGTAGGACTTGGAATAAGATGAGAAACCCTAAAAAAGTCGAAAATGAGAAAAATACACTGAAGGAGTTGGAATATGTTTGAGAAACCCTGAAAAAGTCTTAAAATGAGAAAATCACACTGTAGGACCTGGAATCGGTGAGATACTCTGAAAAAGTCGAAAAAAGAGAAAATCACACTCTAGGACTTGGAATATGATGAGAAACCCTGGAAAGAGTCAAAAAAATGAGAAAAATCACACTATAGTACCTGGAATATGGTGAGAAACCCTGAAAACGTCTAAAAATGAGAAAATCAAAAAGTAGGACCTGGAATATGGTGAGAAACCCTGAAAGATCGAAAAATTAGAAAATCAAACTTGTAGTACCTGCAATATGTTGAGAAACCCTGAAAAAGTCAAAAATTGAGAAAATCACAATATAGGACTTGGAATAAGATGAGAAACCGTGAAAAAGACAAAAAATGACAAAAACACACTGTAGGAGCTGGAATATGGTGAGAAACCCTGAAAAAGTCCAAAAATAAGAAATTCACACTTGTAGGACCTGCAATATGGTGAGAAAACCCCTGAAAAAGTCGAAAAATGAGAAAATCACACTGTAGGACTTGGAATAAGATGAGACACACTGAAAAAATCAAAAAATGAGAAAATTTCACTGTAGGACTTGGAATAAGATGAGAAACCCTGAAAAAAGTTGAAAAAATGAGAAAATCACAATGTAGAAGATGGAATATGGTGAGCAATCCGAAAAAGTCAAAAAATGAGAAAATCACGCTGTAGGACCTGGAATATGGTGAGAAACTCTGAAAAAGTCCGAAAAAAGAGAAAATCACACTTAGGACTTGGAATATGATGAGAAACCCTGAAAAAAGTCAAAAAATGAGAAAATCAAACAGTAGGACCGGGAATATGGTGAGAAACCCTGAAAGATTGAAAAATAAGAAAATCAAACTTGTAGTACCTGCAATATGGTGAGAAACCCTGAAAAAGTCAAAAAAATGAGAAAATCACAATATAGGACTTGGAATAAGGATGAGAAACCGTGAAAAAGACAAAAAATGACAAAAACACACTGTAGGAGCTGGAATATGGTGAGAAACCCTGAAAAAGTCCAAAAATAAGAAATTCATACTTGTAGGACCTGCAATATGGTGAGAAACCCTGAAAAAGTCGAAAAATGAGAAAATCACACTGTAGGACTTGGAATAATGGTAAGAAACCCTGAAAAAGTCGAAAAATGAGAAAATCATGCACTAGGACCCAG